>NC_059211.1:423789-586289 GCF_020615455.1 Coregonus clupeaformis | reverse complement strand
AAAATGGACATCTTAGCTTGTCCCAAAATAGGAAATAGGTGTTTGTGTGTCCGCATGTCGGCATGGTTTCATGGTGAGGGTCAATGTCTGTGATGTGCTGAGTGGGCCGTCGGGCACCAGCGCCATGGGAGACTGGCGCCATGCCCGTGAGAGGGAGAGGGAGAGGGAGAGGGAGAGGGAGAGAGAGAGAGAGAGAGAGAGAGAGAGAGAGAGAGAGAGAGAGAGAGAGAGAGAGAGAGAGAGAGAGAGAGAGAGAGAGAGAGAGAGAGAGAGAGAGAGAGAGAGAGAGAGAGAGAGAGAGAGAGAGAGAACAGGAGAGCGGGAGGGAGAGAGAGAGAGAGTCAGAGAGAGAGAGAGAATGGGAGAGAGAATGGAAGAGAGAGAGCCAGAGAGAGAGCCAGAGAGAGAGCTAGAGAGAGAGAGAAAGAGAGAGAGATAATGAGAGAGAGCTAGAGAGAAAGAGAGAGAGAGAGAAAGAGAGAGAGAGCTAGAGAGAGCTAGAGAGAGAGAGAGAGAGAGAGAGAGAGAGAGAGAGAGAGAGAGAGAGAGAGAGAGAGAGAGAGAGAGAGAGAGAGAGAGAGAGAGAGAGAGAGAGAGAGAGAGAGAGAGAGAGAGAGAGACCATAGACCCAAAATCGGGTAGGGTTGGAGCTGATGTACAGGGATCTGAAGGGATCTAATGAAACTCAATTTTAACCTAATGGAACATTGTTGGCTGTACTCTAATCTCACTATTTTTGCCAAGCATGTACTATTGAGAAATGTAATTGGTTATAGTTTTTGTAATAGGGGTCAGTCTCTGGCCTGGGAGAGATAGATACCCTTGTTGTGTAATGGAATCTTACACCACTAGATAGCAGTAGCCTGCACACAATAGAAACCCCAGAGTCCAGTCAACCTTCTCTATTTTCTACAGTGTCTACAATACAATGAGGACAGTCAACTGACTGATGAGAAGATAGACTAGTCTGAACACATTTTGTAATTGAACCGAACTTCTAAAGGCATCATTATGTTAAATACTATTTTTTAAATAAATACTTTACCAAGTTTGAAGTTTATTTGCCATGTGTAATGAACACATTGCCAGTTTTACTCACCTCTGCATTTTATCGGAAATGTTCGAAAACAGCAGATGCAAGGGAAAATGACCTGTTTTTAGAGGTGTTTTATATGGAAGGGGATGAGGGAAAAACAACAGCAGTGTGTTCTGTAAAGTGTACTTGGCCTGTTGTGTCTGTGTTGTACTACAGGTGTTCTCTGAATACACTACAATTAGCCGTTAGTGGTTAGCCTAATGAGTGTATCTCCACATTACAGCGGAAACATGTTCTAAACTAACTACCCAAAATGGCAGATTCTTGTTTTTGGTATTTGTGTTATAGCAGGTACTCATACAAACACATACTCCATTAGCTATTAGCCCATTAGCTACACTGCTAACTCTATCTATCTATCTATCTATCTATCTATCTATCTATCTATCTATCTATCTATCTATCTATCTATCTATCTATCTATCTATCTATCTATCTATCTATCTATCTATCTATCTATCTATCTATCTATCTATCTATCTATCTATCTATCTATCTATCTATCTATCTATCTATCTATCTATCTATCTATCTATCTATCTATCTATCTATCTATCTATCTATCTATCTATCTATCTATCTATCTTTCTCTCTCTCTCTCTCTCTCTCTCTCTCTCTCTCTCTCTCTCTCTCTCTCTCTCTCTCTCTCTCTTTACTTTACATGGACTGTACCGTCAAGTGTTGTAGAGCAGGTTTTCTTAGATCACAGTCTTTAACATGTTAGCTCCATTAGCCATTAGCTCATTAACTCATTGCTAGGGGGAAAAACACCTGTTTTTAAAGGTGTTTTGTATGGACAGATACCAATAAAAAACAGCAGTGAAATAAGTGTTGATATACTTTACATGGACTGTAGTGTCTAGTGTTGTGTTGTATAGCAGTTTTTTTTAGACACACAGTCTTTAACGTGGTAGCTCCATTAGCCATTAGCACCATTAGCCCGTTAGCGCTCAGGCTGTTGGAACAGCTTGATGGTGTGATGCTAATGCTTCAGGGTTCCAACCCAAACTAGAGCGCTGGCGAGGTGCCATCTTACGTCTTTAGGAGTGCTAAAACAACTTCTCCTCGCACTCCTCCTCTCTTATGATATTCTCCCCGCTCTCTCTCTCTCTCTCTCTCTCTCTCTCTCTCTCTCTCTCTGTCTCTCTGTCTCTCTCTCGCTCTCTCTCTCTCTCTCTCTCTCTCTCTCTCTCTCTGTCTCTCTCTCTCTCTCTCTCTCTCTCTCTCTCTCTCTCTCTCTGTCTCTCTCTCTCTGCTCTCTCTCTCTCTCTCTCTCTCTCTCTCTCTCTCTCTCTCTCTCTCTCTGTCTCTCTCTCTCTCTCTCTCTCTCTCTCTCTCTCTCTCTCTCTCTCTCTCTCTCTCTCTCTCTCTCTCTCTCTCTCTCTCTCTCTCTCTCTCTCTCTCTCTCTCTCTCTCTCTCTCTTATTATCGCTTCTCCTCTCTTTCTCTTGTTGTGATTCCTCCTCCTCTCTTCTCTCTATAGTAATGATATGATGAGGTAATACAGCATGTACTGCATATAGCATCTTTACACTAAGCTTCTGCCAAGAGAATTTCCGTTTTTTTTCTTCTCTGTGCCATATGTTAGTGAGAAAGACTAATGGACGTGTCTCTACGAACGCACAGGATACATTTTTCTTCTTCAATTCATGTTCTCCGTTGCTGCAGTTTATTCTCGGTTTTGTTTTAAAGCATCTCGCATAAAAGTGATTTATCAAAAACACTTAATACTCCAGTGGTGTTTCATCTTGAATGATTCGGAAGGCTGCTGGTGGTTGTTATGGTGACTGAAAAAGGTATACCTCTTCAGGGCGTGTTGTGTTGTTAGCTCTTGTAAAGTAGCCACACACACACACACACACACACACTGAGATGGCGCAGAGGGAAAATGTCATAAGCGACAGAGGTCATTGCCTTCTTAAGGGATAAAACACACATTCCCTGCAGTTCCCCTCAGCGTTATCATTTACTGCCCTATCGGACACGTCGACTTCCTCCGCCTCTCCCTTCCCTGAATGTATTTATATTTATAAACATATTTATTTATTTTCTCTAAGGCCACTGAGCTGAATGTCGTTCAAAATGATAACGTAACATTTGGCCAGGCGGCCCAGGATGGCAATTTGTGTTCCCATCTCCGTGGAAAGGGGGCCGTGATGCCCCGGGGCGGCCATTTCGTGTCCCGCAGTGACATTTTTAACAGGGCGTCTGCAGGACACTGGAACTCGGTTTGAGCCGTGTGGACCCTAAAATGTAAATGTAAAATGTCATGGCAGACGGACTGCACACTGCACAATGGACAGACTAGCTAAATATGCAGGACCAGGGTTGGATAGGACATCTACTTTGTGCATGACACAAGTAATTTTTCCAACAATTGTTTACAGACAGATTATTTCACTTATAATTCACTGTATCACAATTCCAGTGGGTCAGACGTTTACATACACTAAGTTGACTGTGCCTTTAAACAGCTTGGAAAATTCTAGAAAATGATGTCATGGCTTTAGAAGCTTCTGATAGGCTAATTGACATCATTGGAGTCAATTGGAGGTGTGCCTGTGGATGTATTTCAAGGCCTACCTTCAAACTCAGTGCCTCTGCTTGACATCATGGGAAAATCAAAAGAAATCAGCCAAAACCTCATAAAGAAAATTGTAGACCTCCACAGGTCTGGTTCATCCTTGGGAGCAATTTCCAAATGCCTGAAGGTACCACGTTCATCTGTACAAACAAAAGTACGCAAGTATAAACACCATGGGACCACGCAGCCGTCATACCGCTCAGGACGGAGACGCGTTCTATCTTCTAGAGATGAATGTACTTTGGTGCGAAAAGTGCAAATCAATCCCAGAAAAACAGCAAAGAACCTTGTGAAGATGCTGGAGGAAACAGGTACAAAAGTATCTATATCCACAATAAAACGAGTCCTATATCGACATAACCTGAAAGGCCGCTCAGCAAGGAAGAATCCACTGCTGCAAAACTGCCATAAAAAAGCCAGACTACGGTTTGCAACTGCACATGGGACAAAGATTGTACTTTTTGGAGAAATGTCCTCTGGTCTGATGAAACAAAAATAGAACTGTTTGGCCATAATGACCATTGTTATGTTTGGAGGAAAAAGGGGGTTCCTTGCAAGCCGAAGAACACCATCCCAACCGTGAAGCATGGGGGTGGCAGCATCATGCTGTGGGGGTGCTTTGCTGCAGGAGGGACTGGTGCACTTCACAAAATAGATGGCATCATGAGGAAGGACAATTATGTGGATATATTGAAGCAACATCTCAAGACATCAGTCAGGAAGTTAAAACTTGGTCGTAAATGGGTCTTCCAAATGGACAATGACCCCAAGCATACTTCCAAAGTTGTGGCAAAATGGCTTCAGGACAACAAAGTCAAGGTATTGGAGTGGCCATCACAAAGCCCTGACCTCAATCCTATAGAAAATGTGTGGGCAGAATTGAAAAAGCGTGTGCGAGCAAGGAGGCCTACAAACCTGACTCAGTTACACCAGCTCTGTCAGGAGGAATGGGCTAAATTCACCCAACTTATTGTGGGAAGCTAGTGGAAGGCTCCCCGAAACGTTTTACCCAAGTTAAACAATTTAAAGGCAATGCTACCAAATACTAATTGAGTGTATGTAAACTTCTGACCCACTTGGAATGTGATGAAAGAAATAAAAGCTGAAATAAATAATTATCTTTACTATTATTCTGACATTTCACATTCTTAAAAGAAAGTGGTAATGCTAACTGACCTAAAACAGGGAATTTTTACTAGGATTAAATGTCAGGAATTGTGAAAAACTGAGTTTAAATGTATTTGGCTAAGGTGTATGTAAACTTCCGACTTCAACTGTATATGACTGTGAGAATCTCTATATGACTGTGAATATCTATATGACTGTGAATCTCTATATGACTGAATCTCTCTATATGACTGTGAATATCTATATTACTGTGAATATCTATATGACTGTGAATCTCTATATGACTGTGAATCTCTATATGACTATGAATCTCTATATGACTGTGAATCTCCATATGACTGTGAATCTCTATATGACTGTGAATCTCTATATGACTGTGAATCTCTAAATGACTGTGATTATCTATATGACTGTGATTATCTATATGACTGTTAATCTCCATATGACTGTGAATATCTATATGACTGTGAATATCTATATGACTGTGAATCTCTACATGTTAAAAGGTGAAGTTATGTCAAAGACAAGTGTGTTTTACAGGAGCTAGAGGCGATACAGAGTGTAATACACTGAGTCAAAGAGAGTGAAGGTCTTTGATGCATCTATTGCTCTCTGTTGCTCAAAGTCATGGTTTGTTGTCTTTCTCATTGCAACACACACACACGCACACACAGACACACCAACACGCACACACACACACAAACACACACACACACACACACAAGCACAAACACACACAGACACACACACACACATACAGGTTGGTTCCACTGGGGGGCATCCATCTTATGGTAAGCACAGCTGAACCATTAACCTCATTAGGATAATGGTCACACATGAGTGGAATGCAGCTCCGTGCTTCACCATGGTGAATTGATGGTGATACGCCCCTAATGTTAGCTTGATAAATATAGGGGAGAAATGGGCAGCAGCACACGAAAACAGTATATTTCACAGTTAATGAAAAATGGGAAGTTTTAACGGTATTTTGGTCTATCTATCTAAAGAGGCTGTGTGTGTGTGTCAGTGTGTGTGTGTGTGTGTGTGTGTGTGTGTGTGTGTGTGGTGTGGGTCTGTGTGTGTGTTTGTGTGTGTGGGTCTGTGTGTGTGTGTGTGTGCGTGCGTGCGTGCGTGCGTGCGTGCGTGCATGCGTGCGTGCGTGTTTACGTGTCTGTGTGTGTGTGTCTGTGTGTGTGTGTGTGTGTGTGTGTGCGTGCGTGCGTGCGTGTGCGTGCGTGCGCGTGCGTGCGTGCGTGTGTGTGTGTGTGTGCGTGTGCGTGTGTGTGTGCGTGTGTGTGCATGAATATACAGTACGTGTGTGTGGTCCTTGACTACAGTAGTATAGTGAAGAACAGAGCTCTGAAATCACCAAGACAAACTAGTGACATTGATCTAAATCACGTGAAACTATAACAGCAATGCAATCATCATTCACTCTAATTCCTATGATACTGTATTTAAAAATAGACTGGTGGTCCACATATTACGGCCAGCGCCATACATGGCATTCTAGGGGTTGTCCAGAATTGTCCTTGAACTTTACTAACTAATCAGATGATCTAACGACTCGGACGGCACTATAACGAGACGCTGTATTATGGGTGTCTATTTCCTGTTAATTACTCATTATAAAACCAGCATAGCCTTTTATAAGCCAGGGTAGTCTTCATGCCTTGCCACATGGTGATGGGTAGAACACTAGAATAAAACAACCCTGTAAGCAGTGAGATTACCCCACGACACGCCCCATTTCCCTAACAGATGGGATAGAAGCACATCCACATTGACTTGGTGCTTTTGAAGGGGTATATAGCGATATAGACAGTTCTATAACGTTCTCTTTACCTTGCAAAAGTATTCACCCCCCTTAGCATTTTTCCTATTTTGTTGCCTTAAAACCTGGAATTAAAATATATTTTTTGGGGGGTTTGTATCATTTGATTTACACAACATGCCTACCACTTTGAAGATGCAAAATATTTTTTATTGTGAAACAAACAAGAAATAAGACAAAAAAACAGAAAACTTGAGCGTGCATAACTATTCACCCCCCATAAGTCAATACTTTGTAGAGCCACCTTTTGCAGCAATTACAGCTGCAAGTCTCTTGGGGTATGTCTCTATAAGCTTGGCACATCTAGCCACTGGGATTTTTGCCCATTCATCAAGGCTCCAGCTCCTTCAAGTTGGATGAGTTCCATGTACAGCAATCTTTAAGTCCTACTACAGATTCTCTATTGGATTGAGGTCTGGGCTTTGACTAGGCCATTCCAAGACATTTAAATGTTTCCCCTTAAACCACCCAATTGTTGCTTTAGCAGTATGCTTAGGGTCATTGTCCTGCTGGAAGGTGAACCTCTGTCCCAGTCTCAAATCTCTGGAAGAATCAAACAGGTTTCCATCAAGAATTTCCCTGTATTTAGCGCCATCCATCATTCCTTCAATTCTGACCAGTTTCCCAGTCCCTGCCGATGAAAAACATTCCCACAGCATGATGCTGTTCTCGGGGTGATGAGAGGTGTTGGGTTTGCGCCAGACATAGTGTTTTCCTTGATGGCCAAAAAGCTCAATTTTAGTCTCATCTGACCAGAGTACCTTCTTCCATATGTTTGGGGAGTCTCCCACATGCCTTTTGGCGAACACCAAACGTGTTTGCTTATTTTTTTCTTGACGCAATGGCTTGTTTCTGGCCACTCTTCCGTAAAGCCCAGCTCTGTGGAGTGTACTGCTTAAAGTGGTCCTATGGACAGATACTCCAATCTCCGCTGTGGAGCTTTGCAGCTCCTTCAGGATTATCTTTGGTCTCTTTGTTGCCTCTCTGATTAATGCCCTCCTTGCCTGGTCCGTGAGTTTTGGTGGGCGGCCCTCTCTTGGCAGGTTTGTTGTGGTGCCATATTCTTTCCTTTTTTAATAATGGATTATATGGTGCTCTGTGGGATGTTCAAAGTTTCGAATATTTTTTTATAACCCAACCCTGATCTGTACTTCTCCACAACTTTGTCCCTGACCTGTTTGGAGAGCTCCTTGGTCTTCATGGTGCCGCTTGCTTGGTGGTGCCCCTTGCTTAGCGGTGTTGCAGACTCTGGGGCCTTTCAGAACAGGTGTATGTATACTGAGATCATGTGACACTTAGATTGCACACAGGTGGACTTTATTTAACTAATTATGTGACTTCTGAAGGTAATTGGTTGCACCAGATCTTATTTAGGGGCTTCATAGCAAAGGGGGTGAATACATATGCATGCACCACTTTTCCGTTATTTATTTTTTAGAATGTTTTGAAACAAGTTATTTCTTTCATTTCACTTCACCAATTTGGACTATTTTGTGTATGTCCATTACATGAAATCCAAATAAAAATCCATTTAAATTACAGGTTGTAATGCAACAAAATAGGAAAAACGCTAAGGGGGATGAATACTTTTGCAAGGCACCGTAGCGCTTCAAAATACCATATCTGACTGGACTAGTCCAGAATAACAAATGTCATTTAGCCCCACCCTCACATTACACAAAGTGATAACTGAATGTAGAATTGTAAAAGTTCTATAGTCTAGGAGGTCCTATGGAGTGTAGCAGCTGTCCAGCAAAGACAATAAGACTCTGCACCACTTTAACAGATATGATCGTACTTCCTAACTCTCTTGCGTTGTGTTTTTAAAGAAAGGACTGTCCAGCCAGCGATCCCAGTTGATTGGTGTTTCTTCTGACAATAGACACAAGGAAACACAATAGATACACAAGACAACAGTATGTTGATGTCTGGGTGATTCGGGATTCGTCGCTTATATGTCAATATCAGACTGGGCATTTTGTAATTACATTTACATTTTAGTCATTTAGCAGACGCTCTTATCCAGAGCGACATACAGTTAGTGAGTGCATACATTTTCATACTGGCCCCCCGTGTAATCAAACATCATAACAGTACAAAATACAATACATGTAAGTACCTGACGATAGACACAAGGAAGCACATTAGATGTGCAGGACAACAGTATGTTGATGGCTGTAGATTCGTGATTCGTCTGTTAGCATGGAAATAACTGTGAATTAGCAGGAAGCTAATGTGACCGTTACAATTAGAGCATGCTAGCTAACTCGCTCTTACAGTCATAACATACAAAAACACATCCCAGGATGTCTAACAGGTACCGTACACACACATAATGTACATACACACACACACATATAGTGAACTCATACAAATTGTAAATATGAAAATAGAATACAGTATTTAAGAACATAACCTACCACTTGCATGTCAATATCAGACTGGGAAGAATTTACTTTCACGATCTCCACCTATCTGCAAGAATGACCAATGGCATAACACCTTATTGACATCTGACTTGAACCAACCAATTAGAATACATAAACATCAAATACATATTTCCGTGGTGTCAAGTGGAAACATAACCAACCCTGTCACAGGAGTACTATGTTTAGATTTGGTTTTTGTTTCAATTTTCACTTCAGCTCATACTTTGGAACTGTGTTGTATAAATGATGTATCCTTCCTAAACCACAAAACCCCACTATCGTTTCTTAATTAGTTTAAGAGGAGATTAAACTCACAGTAGGTGTTCTTAAACGATGATCGTCTGAGTTGCGGAGGCAGAATTAACCATCGCATTTTGTCATCTTCATATATAATCACTAAACCATCTATGCCTTTTATAAATATTCAATTAGACCTAATTCATGATCATAACCGCCCAAACATATTAAATTAACAATGGGAAAGTGGAAATAATACTGCTACACAATGCCTGGTTTGATTTTGATTGTATCATCTTGAAATTACACTTTAATGAACTAAAGGGAAGTTAGGCCTATTTTACATTAGTGCTAGTCAAATGCTTTTTTCACAGTGGGAGCTGCCTAATAAGCTTAGATAGGAGGAGATAGGCATAGACCCACAGTCTCTGGAGGGGCAGAACTATAATTGGATGATCCGAGAACCTCTTTTACCAATTCCAAAAGTAAACAAAACGTGTCATGGCACATCTAACGCCAAATGAACATTAGTATCATCATTTTTAAAAACGTGTGTGGGCCTTGGAGAAGTTTGCCTTTGTTGTGGGTAGTCCCAGAATATAGTCTGTGTTGTATAGTAACAGTCTCAGGGCAGCAAAGCAGGTTGATATCTAAAAACTCTATGTTCAGAATGTTCAGTTTCATGATGTTGGTTGTAGATTACTTTGAAGGAGTGTTAGGCTACATTACAGACAGGTTGATATTTTGAGACAGGACTGTGTGCTCATAATTGGCAGTATATATCACAGTGTTGGATCGAAGTAACATAATACATAAATCCCCATCAAAATCCGTCAGTTTAAGCTAGAGATATATTTTTGCATGGGCTGCGTCTCAATCCACCGCATCCGCCTATGGTGGCCTTCTGCATCTGCTACAACTACAAAGGCGTTTGTCAGACCATGAGACATCCCGAAAATCGGTCTTTTCACTAAAACTTCTGTAGCGTCCAAACCATTTGGGCAACAAACTAATATGACCCCACCGTGGAAAGGGGAGACTCTCATGAACACAAATGTCACAGGAATCATATGAAGGTAACCCATTCAAATGAATAAAGGTACAGTATGGAGGCAGTTTTGTGGCAACAAAAATAAGGGTGAAATATGTGTCCCAAAAAATAGATATATTTCCTGAGCTTTCTTAAATCTCCTAGACAGACACTTCAAAACCTTATTCCTTATGATTCTTTTTTTGACTGTTTCCCCCCCCTTATTTTTAGCCATTTATGAATGTGTTATTCAATGCGTTTCTATGGGCTATAGTAGTAAAGGCCAAATTCAATATTTTATCAAAAAATATTTGTATATATTTTTTCTTATACCTAAAGGGGTCCTAAAATTCAAAATCAAATAGCTAAATGATCCATGGTATGAGCATCTTAAAACATGGCCTGGTACGTTAGGACCAGTCTCAGTCCCAGAACATTCCATCAGTAAGTGTTGTGAAGAAGATGTAGACAAGGTGAGGAGTGCTGAGGCAGAGAGTTAGCATGGCCTCCGGCCCTGGAGTAGACAAAGCTGCTGAGCACAGCACCCAGACACTCCACAGTCCCGGTAGGTAGCACATAAAAACTGTTCATTTCCCTTGAAAACGCACATATACACACAGCACTATCTCAGATGAGTAGTTTAACTTGAGTCTGTTGAGACTCATTTTAACACATTCATAAACTGAAATTGGGATGTATTGATGTATTTGACCATGCAGTTCTTTGTCAATTTTATAGGAAATGTACTAGTCTACATTTAACTCTGAGAATGTTCAATAAAAAATGTTGTCCATAGGTGTCTCACTAATCCAGTGTTAAATCAACTTTCGAGTGTTGAAAGAATAACCCTGTCTTCAAAGCTACATCTTCAACCCATTTTTCAATTAAGTTTACATTTGACATGGTACTTATTATGCTCCTGTAAGACAAGGGCAACTTGTAGCCAATGAGATGTGAGAACACAGACAGCATATTAATTCATTCATATAGCTCTTCTATAGGTCTTCCCTCTGTATGTGATAAAGATGGTAATATTAAGTCATTTGTTAGTGCCGCATCAGCGGTTTGACTTTTCAGAGAGCTACTTGACAGGGCTAGCCCTTGGGCACCCACTTTAAAAAATCCCTCCAATTTGCAATTCATACACATCGGGGGAAATGTTTAATTCCATGGCTGTTATTCCACTCAGTTCATTAATTAAAGAAAAAACTGTGCTACTATTCTCTCCTCTCTGCTATTCCTCCCGCCATTTTTTTTAATGAGCTTTCTTCAGGAGTAATTGAGTCTGTTAATTAGACTGAATTAGACTCAAATTATTCGAACGAGGCCCAGAGCCCGGGAGCCGAGAGAGAACACCATATTTCAAACAGAGCTGCTCCGCTCAGTTTTACCAGAACGGAAAACTCCCTTCCAACTCCACTTTGATGTCTCCAACTGCCGAGGCTACACTGGAAATAGATTAAATATCAGTGGGCTCGAGCAGCTAATTCGATCGTTTTGCTCACCGGGAGAGCTCTCCTTTGACGTTTTTGTTCGTTGTTTTTTTGTTCCCGCCTTTTTACAAACTTTGACTGCAGTTAAATTCAACCATTTCATTTCATTATATGCCTACCATGGAGCTATTTATTTATTTATTTATTTAGTTCTTCTTTTTTTTTACTCCAGCTCACTCTTTATGTTATATTAAAGAGGATGAGCATCCATCTTGTTTATGCCCCCTCTTACTCAGTGGCAGTCCTTTGCTATATCACATTTTTATGGCCTTTAAGCTGCTATTTATCAAAGCTAGCCTTGGTTTTAAAGATATGAAATGAATCCTTTTTTTGTGGAGATATGCAAAAACTCTGCACACACACACACACACACACACACACACACACACACACACACACACACACACACACACACACACACACACACACACACACACACACACACACACACACACACACACACACACACACACACACACTTCAGGGCCTAGTGGAGGAGGCCTATTATTTATATGTGGAATGTTAACACCTGTCACCTGGAGGTATGTGAACATTCATTTATACTGCAGGTATAAACCTTGAAATCCATTCACACAAGTCCTGCACACTGAGAAGGAGTAAGGTTTGAGGTCATTTTAGATTTTAGACACCTTGGATTAGTAGGGGCTGAAAAGAATGCACTTATTTTTCCTCTTTCTCTCTCATTCTCTCTCTCTCTATTTCTGTATTTGTGTCCCTTGCTTTTTTTCTCTCTCTCTCATTCACACACACGCACACACGCACACAGACTTCCTCAGTGCCTTACGAGTGATCTAACCCTTGAATAATTTAACTCTGGCTTTGTTCTCCTCCACAGCTCTTCTAGTCAAGCTAGCCAACAGAGAGAGAAAGAGAGAGACAGAGAGAGAGAGAAAGAGAGAGAGAGAGAGAGAGAGAGAGAGAGAGAGAGAGAGAGAGAGAGAGAGAGAGAGAGAGAGAGAGAGAGAGAGAGAGAGAGAGAGAGAGAGAGAGATAGAGAGTAACGACTCCAAGTTCAGTGGAGGCTGGTGGGAGGAGCTACAGGAGGACGGGCTCATTATAATGGCTGGTAATGGAATGTATCGAACCGAGTCAAACATGTGGTTTGATACCATTTGATACCGTTCCATTTATTCCATTCCAGCCATTACAATGAGCCCGTCCTCCTATAGCTCCTCCCACCAGCCTCCACAGCTGGATATGTCTTCCATGTAAATGTCTTCCATTTTGGCATTACTAATGCAGATGTTGAGTAAGACAGGCCTACCCTGGAGCCTTGTGTCTCTCTTTCTCTCCCCCCCTCGCTCTCTCTCTCTCTGACTGCCTGCCGCTAAATTTGCCATGATGAATGGTTGACGTCCATGCCAATCACAAGGAGAGAGAGAGAGAGAGAGAGAGAGAGAGAGAGAGAGAGAGAGAGAGAGAGAGAGAGAGAGAGAGAGAGAGAGAGAGAGAGAGACAGAGACAGAGACAGAGACAGAGAGAGAGAGGTTCCAGACCAAGGCGTTAATGGTGGTTCCCAGATTGTAGCATGAAAATCCCCTTTAGCTGCTCTCATAAATATGGTAAAGAGATGAAATAAGCTTTATCAACCATATGAGGTTAGAAATATTAGCTAGTGTGTGTGTGTGTGTGTGTGTGTGTGTGTGTGTGTGTGTGTGTGTGGCATGTGCTGTGTCTGCTGCATGTGTGTGTGTGTGTGTGTTTGTGTGTACCATGCATGGTGAACGGTAGTACATTAGCCTGGCAACATGCATTGAGATCATTCTTCACCACAATAACATGCAGAGGGACTTTTCTCTAGTAATGTTCTTCGACATATAAAGTCTTCCTACTAACATGTGTTATTTTGATTATAATACCCTAATGATCCAAGTAGAGCGCATTATTTTCCATGTGCTCTGTAATGTATAGGGATGTTTAGTATGTATTTTATGCAAGGGCATGTGTTGGTATGTGATATCACATACCTCATCCACACTAGAGTCATTATATTAAGAATATATACTGTATATAATAATCTATATTTTTAATATATGGTGCATACCAGCAAACACTCAGGGCCTTTTGGGCCATATAACTAGGGCTCAGAGTTTCTTCTAGTCCGGTTACATGTTCAGGAAAAACTCCCTGCTTTAGGCCTTGTCATGATTACTTATAGTAAGAGTGGACATACCGACTATACCAATGCAGTTTTACTAGATTTAAAGACAACATGTTTACATATTTAGTTTCCCTCACCATTCTGTCCGAGTATTCCCCAGTGTTCAAGGGTAAAACTGTCAGAACCGATGAGAACGCTCGTAAATCCTGACCAACGATTTCTCAGCAGCATGGTTGTGTTCTCAGTTCAGAAGCTGCCTGTGTATTATATATTATATATAAATGCCCACGTCATATTTTTCACGGTGGCGGTACAGCTATAGTCTATAGGAAGCCGGTTAGTTTATCCTCCACTCGTGTATTACTGTTTGAATGTCTCTAACTTGGACTGGCAACGACAGCTTATCAGTCAAAGTAATCCACAATACCTCTACGTCTGTAGAGCGAAGGGGGTAATTCAATATTCCTATATGATTCACAGGCGAAATGAAAAATAGATTTATTTTCCCACCCGTGGCAAGGGTCGGAAGAAAATCCGGCAAGAAAATCTGTTTTGAGCATCAGTCTTTCTCTCGTCATTCATTCTGATATTAAATTGTTGTTTGCCTGTGAAAGAGAAATGGGAAGCTCATACAAGTAAATTGGGGGACAGTAAAGGAAAAATAAAAACAGTAAATTATATTTTACATCCTGGTATTTTTTGTTTGAGTTCCATCAAAATAAACTTGTTTAAACAGTCATATATCATCTCAGTTTTAGTTTCATCCATTTACGTCTTCAAATAATGAGAGGTAGATTTCTTAAATACAGTTGCAATTTACTTGCTTTGGGGCCAAACCACGTGGCACAAAGCAAGCTAACTTCTATCCTGAGGCTTTGGTTTCTAACTGTGAGTTTAATAATGGCCTTTACAAGCAATTTACAACCTACTTGAGTGAAATAGCAGATCATAATCTATCATCTCTCCCATACTATCTCATGACATCTGATAGACTTAAAAATATATATACAAACTAGTGAACTTGCCAATTAGTTAGATTTCTAAAATACAATACAATCTCACAGCCTGCTAAGGTTAAAGTTCATCATCTATCATCACCCGTACTATCTCAAGACACCTAGCTCTACCAGCACTATAATCTCCAGACAGACAGTATGATCCTGGTGGTGTTATTCTGTGCTATTTGTCTTTGGCCTTCTCTTTGTTTTTGAACCACCTCCTCTGGGGCGTGATCCCTCACATGTGGCCCGGCCAGCCGTGTTAGCCCTGGAATCCCTCCGCCTCGACCTCTGACCCTGGGCTAATCCCTCGCCCCAACACAGGGCATGATCATAAACATGAGTGGCAGCTCCGGACGCAACGGTGAGGTGTGTGAGTGTTTGTGTGTGTGTGTGTGTGCCCTTGTGTCTCTGCATGTGTGTGTGTGTGTGTTTGTGTGTGTGTGTTTGTGTGTGTGTGCTTATTTGTGTGTGTGTGTGTGTTTGTGTGTGTGTGTGTTTGTGTGTTTTCATCTCTCCATCTGTGTATTCATCTTTGAGCCAGATATGTTAAAAAGTGCTATATCAATATCAATAGCCAATATGTAATGATATATGTGATAAATGATACGTGGCTTTATTCCAGAATAAAAATAACCACTGGAGGACCAGATTCATCCAGAGAATTACGTATCATACATACCGACACACATTGGCATTGGTGTATTAGGCTTCTCCATCACTTCAGAACGTGTATTCCTGACACTTTTCCTTGGTGGCACCTCTAAGGTTTACGAGGGGGGTCATGGGAATGTTCATCCCATGTTACTGACCTTGTCCCCATCACGCTCCCCTACACACAGGGAGAAGCTAACAGAATGCTACGCTATCCCTAAAACGCTGCACCTGTTCCACTATGCACAAATGCGCTAGCACAGATTAGCTTATTTTATGTAACTTGTGGCTAATGGCTTCCTGTTTCTGTGAACCAGTGGGCCAAATGTTAGCACAACAGCAGTAGAGTTGGGTAATATGAAGGCATTGATGTGGTTGGGAAAGACAGCCTCATCTGTGTTAAACATATGCATACACACACACACACACAGAACCCAGTGTGTCAGTGCGCAGGTGTAACAGTATCTTAATCTGAGAGTCTGGAAGTCTTCTCCACTCAGCAGCTGATGCAACACAGAGTCCACCATTTAGGCTCAATGATGAACCAGACGTGTCCTAATTAGTCCAGTTTCCCCTGTTAAAACATGTAACTGTATCACTGACCTAGTCCTCTGTCATTCTATAGGGTGAGAAAATGAACCTAAATGAACCCAAATCAACACCCAATCTCATGTCCTCATCTACACTGAAGAACATCTTAAACCCATTCAAAATAATGAAGATTAGCAATCGTTACATGATTCCCTTCCCAATTGTGTGTGTGTGTGTGTTTGTGTGCACGTGCGTGTGTGTGCGTTTTCTTTGCGTTTGTGTCTCGCAATGAAAGCAGATACCTCTTAATCCCGTCACCGCGGCAACATCATTAATTCTCTTAATGGCCACATTAACGTCAGGCGTCAACCACCATGGAAATTCTATAGACAAACATGTTTCCACCACACAATAAATCTACCTTATCTCTCTCAGTCTTTCTAGATGGGAAATGAAAATGGCGGGCTTTGTGTTCCGGGGGGATATGAGACCGGTGCCGTAACGCCTGTTAGGGGGAGCATTAATGATGCGGCGCTGCCGGCCAGTTCCTGACCACGCAGGGTTAAGGTGTCGTCCCCTTCAGCCTTGTGCTGTGATTGAGTTACAGATACAGGGAGAGGAGAGAGAGAAAGGTCAGGGGGACTCGATCGGCTCTGTTGCCACTCCAGTTACACTTTGGAGTTTAACCTACACACACACACACACACACACACACACACACACACACACACACACACACACACAGCACACTTGAGTGAATGCACACACACATTTTCATACGAGTACACACAGAGACATAGTATGCACGCACACACACATACACAGCATATGTGCGTACACACACACTTGAGCGTATGCGCTCATACTCACACACAAACACACAAACACACACATACACACCCCACCTCAAAGAAACCTGAGGTCATTTGAAAGTGGTGGTGTGTGTTAGTTGTTTGTTCTTGAGTGTTTTATTGCCTTGACACACTCGAGAGGGTTAAGTGTTGTAGGCTACTGAAGGCTACTGGGGTAGAAAGAAATTCAGACAACAGACTAATACAAAAGTGTGTAAATAGATGTAGGAGTTACTGACTTCATGTTATGTCTACATTTTGAGTCAGTTAGGCTAAATGTCATTTAGATAAAGGTAAAGAAAATAAGTATAGTAATGTAATAGCATCTGCAGGTGGAGACCAGCACACACACGCGCACACACACACACACACACACACACACACACACAAACATCACATTTCTTGAGGCATCTATTCCAAATGGTTAAGTTAAAACTTAGTAGATATCAGTGGTGTAAAGTACTTCAGTAAAAATACTTTAAAGTACTACTTAAGTAGTTTTTTGAGGTACCTGTACTTTACTTTACTTTTTATATTTTTGACAACTTTTACTTTTACTTTACTACATTCCTAAAGAAAATAATGTACTTTTTACTCCATACATTTTCCATTACATGCAAAAGTACTTGTTACATTTTGAATGCTTAGCAGGCCAGGAAAATGGTTCAATTCACACATTTATCAAGAGAACATCCCTGGTCATCCCTACTGCCTCTGATCTGGCGGACTCACTAAACACAAAAGCTTTGTTTGTAAATTATGTTTGAGTGTTAGAGTGTGCCCCTGGCTATCAGTAAATAAAAAAAATAAAAAAGACAATGGTGCTGTCTGGTTTGCTTAATATAAGGAATTTGAAATGATTTATACTTTTACTTTTGATTCTTAAGTATGTTTTAGTGATAACATTTACTTTTGATACTTAAGTATATTTATAACCAAATAATTTTAGACTTTTACTCAAGTAGTATTTTACTGAGTGACTTTCACTTTTTCACTTGAGTCATTTTCTATTAAGGTATCTATACTTTTACTGAAGTATGACAATTGGGTACTTTTTCCACCACTGGTAGATATTGCGATCTAAGGGCTTAGACCTACAGTTAAGGGTTAGGGGTTGGGATAGGGTTAAAACAAAAACAACTCCACGGTTAAGTTTAGGCATTCATTCCAAATGGCTAAGTAAAGGCTTAAGGTTGGGGATAGGGTTAAAAAAAAACATCTACACAAATAGTGCCCAGACCCTCAGATCTGGAGCTCGCAGCTTACACCCAAGCCTAGTTGATGGTAATAGCGCTCACCGTTGCCGCTAGTGGTCGGTTTTGACGTCATCTCCTGATGTACTGTTTACCACGTCTAATTCCCCCACCTCCATCCCCCGCGTGCACACATATCAAGTGATTGAGTGTTTCCCCTTATCTTAATAAAGCCCTTATTCAGCATAGTATAAACATTGATTGGTAATTTAATTCTCTGCTCAAATTATCATCCCCGCCACCCAACCAGCCCCCCTATCCAAGGTTGACATGAGCCTTGAGCTTTGGCAAGACTAAATTATGCTCTATACCCACCTTCCTCTCTCCCACCAGCCTCTCTCTCTCTCTCTCTCTCTCTCTCTCTCACACACACACTACACACACACACACACACACACACCCTCTACCCCCTCCTTCGGTGCTAGCCCAGGTGCTGATACAAGCAGAAATCCTGCACGCCCCACCGCTCTCCCCCCTGCCGTCGCCCGGACCCCCCATTCACTACACCTCCTCAGAGAAAGAACAAGGGATGAGGAGAAAGCAATGATTCCTCTCCTCTCTCTCTGTAGATAGAATGAAGACAGTAGTGAAACACTGCAATTTTTCTATAAGAAAGAGAGAGAAAGACAGGGGGAGATAGAGACAGCAAGCTTTATTGAATCTTGTATATGGCGGCTGTAGTTGTCTGTGAAGAAGACCTACAGACAGAGAGAGGGAGAAAGAGAGAAGACAATATTACATTTGCATTTTTTTTAAACATTTTAGTCATTTAGCAGACGCTCTTATCCAGAGCAATTAGGGTTAAGTGCCTTGCTCAAGGGCACATCAACAGATTTTTCACCTAGTTGGCTCAGGGATTAGAACCAGCAACCTTTCGGTTACTGGCACAACGCTCTTAACCACTAAGCTACCTGCCGCCTATCCCAATGATACATTCGTGGCTGTAGTCTTACAGATGTAGGATCTTCATTTGAAATGTAAAATGTGTAGTGTGTTTGAGGTTTAAAAAGGTTTCTGAAGTTTGTGATTTCAACTTTGGAAATTTCTGACTTGATTTTCCCTTAAGAAATTCTATCAACCCCTACAAAAATGTCCATTCATTATAATCTACATAATAATAGACATTTCCTGTTGCTCCAGGATTATTTTCCTGATGTAGCAAACTGGCTCAAATTAAGATCCTACATCTGTAACGATAAGTCACCTGAGGTTGTGCCCCCCCTTTTTCTTGAGGAAGAAATACTGACCAATGACATGTCTTTGTCCAAGGGGAGAAGGGGGAGAGGAGGAGAGGAGGGTGTATGTGTGTGTGTGTGTGTGTGCCTATGCCTGTGTGTGTGTGTCTGTATGTATGTGTGTGTTTGCGGCCATCTTGTCTCGCCCTATCAATATCCTCTTATATAAACGTCAGCTGTACCGTTTCACTCATCACTGTTTCCCATTCTGATGGCTTTATCTTCCGGCACAAGGGAGGGGACATCACTCTCTCTCTCTCTCCTTTTGTCTCACTCCCTCGTTTTTCACTGTCTCTCTTTCTCTCGTTTCTCTCTCTCTCTTGTTTTTCCCTCTCTCTCTCTCTCTCTCTCTCTCTCTCTCTCTCTCTCTCTCTCTCTCTCTGTGTCTCGGTTCTCCCTCTTTCTGGCTCTCCCTCCCTCATTTCTCTCTCATTTCCCTCTCTCCCTCCATCGCTCCTTCCCAAACCCCCCCTCCCCTCTATCCTCCTCTCTTTATCATTCTTTATCCCTTTCGCTCCCCGTCCCTCTCTCTCCTCTCCTCTCTTTCTCTTCTCTCAGGGCGATGCGTCACTAGCCTGCCCCATGAAACAAGTCAATGTTCTGCCCGCTCGGCAGGCGTATAATAAATCTGAAGAGGCTCTACGGCGCGAGCCGGGATATTTATCTAAGTGGAGTGTGTCCTCCTCGGCTGAACGCGAGTGATTTCTCGTCTAAGGCCCCTTTTACAGAGAGAGAGAAGGGGAGGGAGAGGGTGGATAAAGTCAGAGAGAGAGAGGATAGTTAGAGAAATGGTGAGAGAGAGCGAGAGAGAGATGACTAAAGCCATCGATAGAGCGAGACAGACAGAGAGAGAGAGACACAGATAGAGAGAGAGAGAGACAGAGAGAGAGACAGAGAGAAACAGAGAGAGAGAGAGAGAGAGAGAGAGAGAGAGAGAGAGAGAGAGAGAGAGAGAGAGAGAGAGAGAGAGAGAGAGAGAGAGAGAGAGAGAGAGAGAGAGAGAGAGAGAGAGAGAGAGAGAGAGAGGAATAAATCCATATATACCTGTATACAGCATATATACAGTACCAGTCAAAAGTTTGGACACACCTACTCATTCAAGTGTTCTTCTTTATTTTTTACTATTTTCTACATTGTAGAATAGTAATGAAGACATCAAAACTATAAAATAACACATATGGAATCATGTAGTAACCAAAAAAGTGTTAAACAAATCTAAATATATTTTATATTTGAGATTCTTCAAAGTAGCCACCCCCTTTGCCTTGATGACAGCTTTGCACACTCTTGGCATTCTCTCAACCAGCTTCATGAAGAATGCTTTTCCAACAGTCTTGAAGGAGTTCCCACATACGCTGAGCACTTGTTGGCTGCGGTCCAACTCATCCCAAACCATCTCAATTGGGTTGAGGTCGGGTGACTGTGGAGGCCAGGTCATCTGATGCAGCACTTCATCACTCTCCTTGGTCAAATAGCCCTTACACAGCCTGGAGGTGTGTTTTGGGTCATTGTCCTGTTGAAAAATGAATCATAGTCCCACTAAGCGCAAACCAGATGGGATGGCGTATCGCTGCAGAAAGCTGTGTTAGCCATGCTGGTTAAGCTTCTTCTTATTGGTGTCCTTTAGTAGTGGTTTCTTTGCAGCAATTCGACCATGAAGGCCTGATTCACGCAGTCTCCTCTGAACAGTTGATGTTTGGTATTTGGTATTTTATTAGGATCCCCATTAGCTGTTGCAAAAGCAGCAGCTACTTTTCCTGGGGTCCACACTAAACATGAAACATTACATAATATAGAACATTAATAGGCAAGAACAGCTCAAGGACAGAACTACATACATTTTATTTTAAAGGCACACGTAGCCTACATATCAATACATACACACAAACTATCTAGGTCAAATAGGGGAGAGGCGTTGTGCCGTGAGGTGTTGCTTTATCTGTTTTTTTAAACCAGGTTTGCTGTTTATTTGAGCAATATGAGATGGAACGGAGTTCCATGCAATAATGTCTCTATATAATACTGTACACGTTCTTGAATACGTTCTGGATTTGGGGACTGTGAAAAGACCCCTGGTGGCATATCTGGTGGGGTAAGTGTGTGTGTCAGAGCTGTGTGTTGAGACGTGTCTGTTTCTTGAACTCTGTGAAGCATTTATTTCGGCTGCAATTTGAGGTGCAGTTAACTCTAATGAACTTATCCTCTGCAGCAGAGGTAACTCTGGGTCTTCCTTTCCTGTGGCGGTCCTCATGAGAGCCAGTTTCATCATAGCACTTGATGGTTTTTGTGACTGCACTTGAAGAAACTTTCAAAGTTCTTGACATCTTCCGGATTGACTGACCTTCATGTCTTAAATTAATGATGGACTGTTGTTTCTCTTTGCTTATTTGAGCTGTTCTTGTCATAATATGGACTTAGTCTTTTACCAAATAGGGCTATCTTCTGTATACAACCCCTACCTTGTCACAACACAACTGATTGGCTCAAACACATTAAGAAACAAATTAACTTTTAACAAGGCACACCTGCTAATTGAGTGTGCAAAGCTGTCATCAAGGCAAGGGTGGCTACTTTGAAGAATCTCAAATATAAAATATATTTTGATTTGTTTAACACTTATTTGGTTACTACATGATTCCATATGTGTTATTTTATAGTTTTGATGTCTTCACCATTATTCTACAATGTAAAAATAGTACAAATAAAGAAAAACCCTGGAATGAGTAGGTGTGTCCAAACTTTTGACTGGTACTATATATATATATATATATATATAGAGAGAGAGAGAGAGAGAGACAGACAGACAGACAGACAGACAGATAGACAGAGAGGCAGACACAGAGAGAGAGAGAGAGAGAGAGAGAGAGAGAGAGAGAGAGAGAGAGAGAGAGAGAGAGAGAGAGAGAGAGAGAGAGAGAGAGAGAGAGAGTCACAGAGAGAGAGAGAGAGAGACACAGAGAGAGAGAGAGAGAGAGAGAGAGAGAGAGAGAGAGAGAGAGAGAGAGAGAGAGAGAGAGAGAGAGAGAGAGAGAGAGAGAAAAAAATAAGGCTCTTCCTGCCACTGAGCCCATAAAGCAGCTCTATAGTGGTGATGGTGACGAGGCGAGCAGGGCATTAGTTGAAGCTGCTCTGCTGCTCGGGCAGCTTAAACGCCATGCAGCAGACACAGATCTGGATGAATGGCCACCGTCCTCCTTAGGCCCTTTCCCTTCATCCTCTCTCTCTCTCTTCTTTCTCGGAAGAGAGAGGTTATTGCTGCTGCTCGCCTGGGAGCGATTGCACATTACAGGAAAGAGGGAAGGAGGGAGGGAAGAGAGAGGGAGAGAAAGAGAGGGGGGACCAACGAGGGAGAGAGAAGGGGGGAGAGAGAAGGGGGAGGGAGAAATTAGAATGGTAGTGATTATGATGATGGAGGGATATTTCTATTCCATTGTAAAAGGGTGAAGCAGGCAGCGGTAGTCGATATCAGACAGTGTAAATCTCAGACTAGCAGAGTAATTAGTGCAGGTTAATTTTTCTGGACTTGACTTGTATCCCCTGCATCTTGGATACAGTCAATGTTGTAATGTCCTATGCATCACGTCCTTACGTGAAATGAGCTTTAGTCTATGGGGATTTGTAGTTCAGATGTTGCAAATACAATTAGTGCTGCATTACTGTAAAACCCTCATCATTCTCCTCATAAGACAGTAATTGCTATGCAATCAGTGGATAGACAGTACATATAAGGGACTGTCATAATAAACTGTAGCACTGTTGTTTTAGAATATCTATGCTAAGCCCTGAATTATTCATTCCTGCATGCCTTTCTACATGAGATGAGCCCTCCTTGAATATTACTGTATTTCCCCCGCAATTAAACCAGTCAATTTTACTTAGCACACTAGGAGCCTTCTAACACCATGTGCTAAAGTTAATTACCTATAATATCACGTTGATGTATTGGGGATATGGCTCCTCACTGTAAGAACATGGTATGAAACAAGAAGCTTTTAATAAAGTCTTAAACGCAGCACAGGCCCTGCGGAGCATGTCATCTGTGTGTGGGAGTGGGTTGTCTTAGTTTGTTTACACACACTCTGAAATGAGGATGAGAGAGAGGGAGTGTGTTGTCTGGGTTGCAAAAATCAGCATGCTATTTTTGACCTGTTTCCATTCCAAAGAAAGGTTCAGTCAACAAAAATGTTCCTTTTTAAATTTACTTCATTATTTCAACGTAATCCAGATGCACCATCAATGTAGCTGATTGGTTAAATTAGCCAAAATATTTATATTTGAGTTGTTCTCTAACTCAAAAAGATAACATTCGTTTTAAATGTAACCATAAAATGCCTGAATTTCAATTGCTCAACAAAAACACTGAATTTTCATCCTAAGGTGACCTATTGTGGGGAGAAACATTGACATGTTTTTCAATTATATTAGGGTTAAAGGTTAAGACCTGTCTCACCCCTTAGCGCCCCAGGTTTTATTTATTTTATTTTATTTCCAAAGCAGCTTTATGGAGAGCTCAGTCAGATAGCCTCAAACCTGTGTCATTCTAAACTTGTAAAATATTACAACTATAAAAAGAAAAGAAAAAGCTGAATAGGAGAAATCAGCTTCCAGTTATTTGTACTCATTATGGTAAAACAAAAGCTTTTATAGCTACACGTTCAACATACAATAAACATACATTTTCCTTGTACATCTACAATGTAAAACCCTAACAGATGTAGTTTCATATTAATATTAATGACATCATTGCATTATTATGATAAATACAGGCACTTTTCATTAGAGACAAATAAAGACTATTGTCACACAATTATGGCATAATAACAATATCAGACTCTGTGAGTCTCTTCATGATTGATAATATTGGGGGGGTTGATTCAATGGTGTCGGGGCTTAAACAAGCACCCATCTTTCCCTCAGGGGCTGTGCTTTTGCATTAGTCAGACAAATCTCTTTGTCAAACCCCTCTCCCCCTTGCACATTTTTATTCATAAGCGTTTGGCCTTAAGAAAGACATCAAACCAAGAATACAACGAGAGGTCACCGGCATCTTTGCACAATGTTAACCCCTGCATTGATGAAGCTAATTCACATTTCCTCAGTTCAGCCCACAGGGGTTAAAAGTAGGAGGAGGAAAGGAGGGATGGAAGGGAAGGGGATGTCTGTGCATGTACGTGCACACGTGTTTATGTGTGTGTGTGTGTGTGTGTGTGTGTGTGTGTCTCTCTCAGTCTGCAGTGTCTCCCACTTGACCCCGGCCCTCACCACATGGGGTTTGCTTTGACGGCCCCTGACTCGCCAAATGAAAAGAGGAAAAGTGAATGTTGTCCTCAGAGCTCATCGGAACTCATTACAATAACAAAGGGGGCATATGGTTGTGTGTATGTTAGTCTATGGCGGTGGCAGCAACCATATTCCTCGGCGTAGGGAAGCCAGGTGCTATATGACTACACCCACTGAGAGTGGACAAATCATCTGCTGATGGCGCAGAATGGCCTCAGCCTACACAGCCCAACGGGGTTCATCTCTCTTTTACTCTGTCATATAGTACTGACTGACTGACTGGGCTTGGGAAAGAGGAAAACACACTGACTGCACTGTACGACTATGGGAAACGGGGGGGTTGAGTTACCTAACTTTGTTTATTGGGGGGAAATAATAATTTCACATAAAAGAAAGAAGGGAAGTCAATTTTCTAATAGGCAATACAATGGAAAAAGGACTCAGAACGTTCAACTGATTTTGACATTTCTTATTACATCTCAATTACAATACCACCTAGCTAACCCTTTGAATAACAAAACAACATATTCATTCCAAACCAGATGACCCTAGCATAATTTACCCATTCCTCACCCATCCCTCGTCCATCCCTCAACAGAAAGAACTAACCTGCAGCACTATAGACTCCAATCTAGCAGCCCTCTCCACACAAAGAGCTCTCTCCGTCATGAATAGTCCGCTCCACCCTAATGGCAATTCAATAAACTCCCCCTATTCTAAATGAACAGCCCAATCCTCCTTGGCATCTGCTGCGGGCCAACCTCGCCAGACGCTCGTCTTGTAAGAGGGCCATTGCTAGCTAATTGAAAGACTGTTGTGGCAGGAGAGAGGGAGAGCGGTAGAGAGACAGAGAGAGAGAGAGAGAGAGAGAGAGAAGAGAGAGAAGAGAGAGAGAGAGAGAGAGAGAGAGAGAGAGAGAGAGAGAGAGAGAGAGAGAGAGTGTGTCATCCCATCTTCCCTCTCAGGATCAGCTGACCTGTGGTGGTCCAGCTCCCAGACGGCCATGTTGTTCTAGCCCCTCTGGGCAGCTTATTCACAGATCTAACACCCGTCAGATAATTATTGGGGACCTTTGTCATTTTGTACGATTTAAATAAATGAAATGCGTGGTGTGGGTTGGGATACATTGAACATGTTGCTTTCAACATAGTCTCTTGTGACAGACGATACAAAGCAGCTTGCCAGTTCAAGATTTGGTTCTGGCTATCGAGATTACTCTCAAAACCTATGGTTCTCAGGTTAACTTGTGGAAGGAAATTTACACTGGATTTCACTGATATATAAACTCATACATTGCCTACTGAAAGTCTACACACCCCTTTCACAATTGTCACATTTTGCTACCTTAAAATAACATCTAAAAAGGGATTGAATTGGATGTTTTTCCTACAGATCTACACAACCTGCTCCACATTTTCAAAGTGAAAGATAAAGTAGGCTATAGAACATTTTCTAAATTAATAAAACACATAAAAGAAGGTGTATTTATTGCGTATGTCTTCACAACCCAGAGTTAATACTTGGTGGAAGCACCTTTGGCAGCAATTACAGAATAAGATTCTACGAACTCTGCACAACTCTCAGGACAACATATATCCATAGTTTTTTTCTAAATAGCTCAAGCTCAGTAAATTTGGTTGGGAATCATTGATGGAAAGCAATATTCAAACCTTATCTCTGATTTTCAAGCAGTTTTAATGTCAGGACTGAGACTGGGCCCCTCAGGAACACTCAACACCTCTTGGAAAGCCATTCTGGTATCTTTGGCATTCAAATTTGTGTAATTACCCCGCTGAAAAATAAAACTCTATCCCAGGGTTATGTATTCAGAATAATATTTTCCTCTAGCTTTTTACCTGCGCTTTGCTAATTTCATATTATTTTGATCCTGACAAACTCCCCAGCCCCTTTCACTGACAAGCATTCCCATAACATGATGCAGCCACCACATTACTTAAAAATACAAAGGGGTCAACGACATTGCATTCACTCCACATTACTTGCCTGTATACGAAAGTGAAAAGAAGGGAGGCTGTGTTAAAAAATCTATGTAATATCATCCATTATGTTTTCAGAAGGCCCCTTAAGTAATATTGCAAGACAACATGGCAAATAAATTACTTTTTGGCTTAAAATAAAAACAGGACAAATCCAATAAAACACATCACAGAGTGAAACCCTCTGTATTTTCAAGTAATGTGGTGGCAGCATCATGTTATGGGTATTCTTGTCATCGGCAGGGACTGAGGAAATGTTCAGGATCAAAACAAATATGAAAAGAGCAAAGCCCAGGTAAAAAGATATAGAGGAAAACCTGCCTCAGTCTTCTGAATACCTAACCCTGGGATAGAGTTTAATTTTTCAGTGGGTAATTACACACATTTTAATGCCAAAGACATGCCAGAATCACTTTGCAAGAGGTATTGAGGGATCAAGTCTCAGTCCTTTGCTTGAAACTCAGAGAAGGTTTGAATATTGCTGTCCATCTATGATTCCCAACCAAATTTATTGAGCTTGAGAAATTTTGACAAAAACAATGGATATACAGTCATTCGGAAAGTTTTCAGACTTCTTCCCTTTTTCCACATGTTGTTACGTTACAGCCTTATTCTAAAATGTATTAAATAAATACAAATCCTCATCAATCTACACACGATACCCCATAATGACTAAGTGAAAACATGTTTTTAGAAATGTTTGCAAATTTATAAAAAATAAATACAGAAATACCTTATTTACATAAGTATTCAGACCCTTCGCTATGAGACTCGAAATTGAGCTCAGGTGCATCCTGTTTCCATTGATCATCCTTAAGATGTTTCTACAACTTGATTGGAATCCACCTGTGGTACATTCAATTGATTGGACATGATTTGGAAAGGTCCCACAGTTGACAGTGTGTGTCAGAGCAAAAACCAAGCCATGAGGTTGAAGGAATTGTCCGTAGCGCTCCGAGACAGGATTGTTTCGAGGCACAGATCTGGGGAAGGGTACCAAAGCATTTCTGCAGCATTGAAGGTCCCCAAGAACACAGTGGCCTCCATCATTCTTAAATGGAAGAAGTTTGGAACCACCAAGACTCTTTCTAGAGCTGGCCGCACGGCCAAAAGGCCTTGGTCAGGGAGGTGACCAAGAACCCGATGGTCACTCTGACAGAGCTCTAGAGTTCCTCTGTGGAGATGGGAGAACCTTCCAGAAGGACAACCATCTCTGCAGCACTCCACCAATCAGGCCTTTATGGTAGAGTGGCCAGACGGAAGCGACTCCTTAATAAAAGGCACATGACAGCCTGCTTGGAGTTTGCCAAAAGGCACCTAAAGGACTCTCAGACAATGAGAAATAATAATAATAAATAATAATATGCCATTTAGCAGATGCTTTTATCCAAAGCGACTTACAGTCATGCGTCATACTTTTTTTTTTCTCAACACTCTTGCGTTACAAGCGCCGTGCTCTACCAGCTGAGCTACAGAAGACTCTCTGATCTGATGAAATCAAGATTGAACTCTTTGGCCTGAATGCCAAGTATCACGTCTGGAGGAAACCAGGCACTGCTCATCACCTAGCCAATACCATCCCTACGGTGAAGCATGATGGAGGCAGCATCATGCTGTGGGGATGTTTTTCAGCGGCAGGGACTGGGAGACCAGTCAGGATCGAGGGAAAGATGAACGGAGCAAAGTACAGAGAGATCCTTGATGAAAACCTGCTTCAGAGCACTCAGGACCTCAGACTGGGGCAAAGGTTCACCTTCCAACAGGAAAACGACCCTAAACACACAGCCAAGACAACGCAGGAGTGGCTTCGGGACAAGTCTCTGAATGTCCTTGAGTGGCCCAGCCAGAGCCCGGAATTGAACCCGATCGAACATCTCTGGAGAGCTTGAGAGCATCTGCAGAGAAGAATGGGAGAAACTCCCCAAATACAGGTGTGCCAAGCTTGTAGCGTCATACCCAAGAAGACTTAAGGCTGTAATCACTGCCAAAGGTGCTTCAACAAAGTACTGAGTAAAGGGTCTGAATACTTATGTAAACATGATATTTATTTTATTTATTTTTTAATAAATTTGCATCCATTTCTAAAAACCTGTTTTTGCTTTGTCATTATGGGGTATTGTGTGTAGTTTGATGAGGAACAAAAACAATTTAATCCATTTTAGAATAAGGCTGTAACGTAACAAAATGTGAAAAAGTCAAGGGGTCTGAATACTTTCCGAATGCACTGTATGTTGCCCTGAGAGTTGTGCAGAGTTGGTAGAATCTCATTCAACATGATTTACAGCTGTAATTGCTGCCAAAGGCGTTTCCACCAATTATTAACTCTGGGGTGTGAAGACTTATGCAATCAATACATTTTAGCTTTTGATGTTTTATTAATGAACTAATTTGTATTAAAATGTTCTATACTTTTTCTTTCACTTTGAAAATGTGGATCAGGTTGTGTAGATCTGTAGGACAAACAACGAATTCAATCCCTTTTTAGATGTAATTTTAAGGCAGCACAAATGTGACAACTGTGCAAGGGGTGTAGACTTTCAGTAGGCACTGTCCAAATATGAATGCATTGTATGGGTTGAAATTCGTTGAACATGTTGCTTCTGTGAATAATTGTACACTCTATTTCAGTAAAACTCTCATTTTAATCCAACGTTTGCAGTGTTGTTCATTGTGAGAGGATGGTTCCACCACCGTCTCCCCTCCATCTATATCCGTTTATCCTCTCCTGTAATTGTAATTCCATTACATCAAATAAAACAAATCTAATGAAAATCTAATGAAAACTAAGGATTGCTGTCATAATTTCTCCCCAGGTCTCCTCTGACAGTTTCCATTATCAAAACCCAATGAATATGAATATAAACAATATAAACTATACAGGACCCAGCCAGTTAACTCTCCCAAGCCTTTCAATGCTATAGTTTACTGCATTACTGAACTGAGATATGTATATGAGGGAGAAAACTCATTCAAATGAAGTATGCTGCTGGTATAGAGAAGCCATGGTAGTATGAATATAGATGGAATGTGTGGCACTCTTTCCATAGAAGAATGTTAGCCTATGCTCTTATGGGGGCAATTCTGCCACTTTTCATATTCATAATCTCCAGCACCATACCAGTGTCTACATACTGTATGTGAAAACGACGCGTTTCTATGATCTGTGGTTTAAAAGATAAGATAAGAAAGGCCCTAAAATACTCTGTGGATTAAAAGTAAAAAACAGTGATTTTCAAAACCTGCAACGAGTTTCTAGCCCACTGGAGGGTATTTTCTTGCTCCGCACGGCACCGTGAATCTCATACTGTTCGAAAATCACTGCTTTTAAAATGTTTTAACCTTTGATGATGTCATCGCGTAGAACTTTTTTACTTTCTCTTTTTTTCCTGTCAAAACTTAGAAATGCACCGTTTTCACATCATTTATGTTAACACTGGTATTGTGCTGGAGATATTGAAAATGAAAAGTGGTGGAGTTGCCCTTTAAAGCCACAATCTGCCATTTCAACATCTTGACCATTGACTGACCATTGAACAGAAGCAAATATTGCGGAATGTACTAAGAAGGATTCAGGTCAAGAGTAGTAGGGTTATGTCTTGCACCCATTGACACTGAAACTCCCTCCATAGAAAACAACAACAACTATATGCTTTGATTTAGATAGACATGATAAACAAAGTCACAACCTGCATCAGATGTCAAGAGTAGTATTCCTTTTGTAGTAATAGAAACATCCTCCAGTTAAGCACCATGCCACTCTCTACCCAGCCAGTGACGCTGATGCGGGTTGTGGCAGGTAGCCTAGCAATTAAGGGCGTTGGGCCAGTAACCGAAAGGGCGCTGGTTCAAATCCCTGAGCCGACTAGGTGAAAAATCTGTTGATGTGCCCTTGAGCAAGGCACTTTACCCTAATTGCTCCCGTAAGTCGTTCTGGATAAAGAAGGATGCATGTGTGAAATCCTCCAGGTGGTTCCGTGTGCGACATGAGGCCCCTCCACCCTCGCGTTGGGGTGGGCGGCGGTGCTGGCGAGCCCCTTTCCCGACATCTCTAACCAAACATATGTGCCGTTTCATTGGTTTTCATCATTTTGGGGGTGGAAAGTGTGCATTCCATGATTAGAAACGCTTGTGTCTGGGCTGTTCCGACTCTGTTGTAGGTTTATAGGCCCCCCCAATCACACTGGGTTGGTTGATCAGGGCTCCAGCGGAGCAGACCTGGGTTCAAATACTATTTGAAATTATTTCAAATACTTTAGCTGTGCTTGATTGAGCTTGCCTGTTGCAATAGAATCAATTAAAAAGTCCCAAAAGCGCCAACCCCGACCAGCTGGCACTCTAGGTAGGCTAAAGCAAATGCTTAAAGTATTTGAAAGATTTCAAATAGTATTTGAACCCAGGACTGAAATCTACATTTTGCCCTATCATTCAAGAGGCTAAAGCAAACGCTTAAAGTATTTGAAAGATTTCAAATAGTATTTGAACCCAGGTCTGGACTCCAGCCTGTTGGCTGGGTCAGTAACAACCTAGGGGAACCAACTGTTAGTGTTGGATTGGGCTGTAATGATACTGGTGTAGTGGGCGGATCCCTGTGGTTACTCAGAGGCTGGGGGTTCTTGCACCTGTTTGGCTTATTTATCCTGTTACCACATTAACTTTGAGAGTATTGCAAGCTGTTTTGTTGTATTGACTGTTGACTTCAATTTTTATATGTTCTATGCATTTCAAGGTTTGGTTCCCATTGAATGTATTGGGATAATATGCTAAAATATGTATACATTATGTATTTGACTTGTCATGCAGTGCAACTCTTAATCACATGTACGGTCCCAAATGAATACTCTATGGTTGCACAGCACAGTGGACATTGCCACCTCTTCTAGGGGTTTGATATAGAAGCATTTAACTATTTACCCTATAGTCACATGAAATATTGTGGTGTCCCATGAGAACCGACCACTACTCTGGTAAATCCACTGGCCAACCGGATAGGCTTTAATCAACAATTGTCCAATGTCAGTGTGCAAATTACCACTGGTAATGACATATGATTTATTTATTAACTGTGAGACATATCTGAGCCCCTATCTTGATCTGATGTTATATGAGATAACATGTCTATGGGGGTAGGCTATAGGCCATCCTTGGGGCCTCACAAAGTGGCTACATTGTGGATAGTTCAGACCAGCTGTCTAATCAGTGTCTAATCCAGGGTGATTGCTGTGTGTCTCCAGTTGTGTGGGTCCAAACATGCATCAGTATAGTGTTGAAAGATGACTGAGGGCTCGATTCATTTGTACACACCATAATGTTTATGAGGTTATGTTGTTTACAAACAAGGCCCTACTGCCTGTGCATATCATACATATCTTATTCAGAAAGCTAAGGGCCTCTACTTGAGGGGTGGCTATTTATACAGTTCCCCCAAATCTTTGTGTGATTTTACTTGACCGCAGGACTCCTGGTTGCAATAAAAGCAGTTGACATTGGAAGTCAACGACATGTCGGTGCATTGCCAGAGAATGTCGCTTTTGTCGACAGAGTATGACGACAAACCGCCGCAAATATCTATCTTTAACAAGGCAGGCGCTGTATCATAGCAGTAGTATAGGCCTTTGAACAAGATCTGCTTTGGCCCATAGTGGCGGATTCCAACATGCAAGAGACATGTCCATCATAATCAAGTGTGATAGGTGGCTACATGACAAGCATTATGAAGGCTTGGTCTTCACAAGTATTTGCCCTACTTCGAGAATATCACATATCATCACCATAAACAAAAGCGTTGTGTGTTGTATTCGAGTTTTCCATGTAATCCCATACACAGAAGTCATATTTAGGTAATAAAGCATTACATGAAAGGCTGTTCCCAGCTGTTGACACTTGTGACCAAAACGTTGTTGCTTTGCTATTCTTGATCGGATGTAACAAAAAGTAGGCAAAACAAAGGGGGAGAATGCAGTACAAAATGTGTGAATCGGAGTGTTATGCATTTATTATTCGTTGCAGACCAATACTGAGTCCACATATTTGTGGTCTATTTAGCTAGTATTGTGTCTGTCAGGAATGTAACCTTTGATGGTGCAAATTCGATAATAATACATCGAAAGTGTACATCAATATTCCAATAATTATTACTACTAACTGGGCCTACTAGTAGTATGTTTATTGGCTAATTAGCCTAATGTTGTTATAGACAACTATTATATTGTATGTAGCCTCCTCGAATTACTCTGGTGTTACAAAAATAAACACAAATAGGAAGGATATTAGCCGCCAATTGATTGCTACACAATTACGGATTTGAGTATTTTAACTTTAAAAAACCTTTGTCAATTATTTTGCTGTCATGTTTGATGTGGTGTTTTACACCTAAATCCTGACAAATGGGGCGTGTTTCATACAAAACGGGGCACCTAAAAGATCTAACATCGACTCTGAAATCAGATATTACCCCCTTCAAGCAAATATACATTCTGGAATAAAACTGTCTTGAGTTTTGGCTGTGGGGTAGCAAGGACTTCCAAATGTGATCAAGTTACCAGGAACGCAGTTTACCCATGCACGTAGAAACAATTTTTGAAGTTGACAGAAAGACAATATAGAAAATCCCTTTGTAGCCTATATTTTATAACCACTCTAGCCGAAACGTTAATCACAATAGATTTAGTTCAGAGACACTATTTCGTTCCAAATGTTTCGTTCTGAACCAAATCTTTAAAACATATTGTTAAAACTCAACATTGCACGTGGCATCATTCTTCACTTCTGCCTTATTTTTAAAACTTTTTCGTTTCAATGTTTTTTTTAAAATCCTTTGCTTAGGGCCACATGAATGATTTTGCATTCAGCTGCAAATTACATTTGTAGCATCTTTGAGGCGTGAGGTAAAATATTGGTGATATCAAACCCGGAATACAGTATAATAAATAGACTTCAACCCGACGTTTTTCAAAACAACAATATTTATTACCAGTCTGTTTTTGCTCTGGGTCTTTGACATAATAATACACTATGGTTGTTGATGGAGTGGGAGACGTCCCTCATGCACCAGAATCAAATATCTCTCTCTCTCTCTCTCTCTCTCTCTCTCTCTCTCTCTCTCTCTCTCTCTCTCTCTCTCTCTCTCTCTCTCTGACATATTATCATTATGTTGATATTTTATTTCCCCTGGTGTTACATCAGAGCGTGCAGAATGAGCCATCAAAGTGTTTAGTGACGCCTCCTCTTTTTGATGTATCAGTCTTCAGAAACATAACAGTATGCATCAGTTATATCTGAAACATTGCAGACCACAGTCTATCAGGATTGAAATATTGAAGAACTATGTGGACTTTATTATAACGTATATGTAGCCTAGCTTACTATGCAGTTGTGCAGCTAGCTTATGCTATTGTTATTGTACAGTTACAGAATTCACAAATAGATAATAACGTTGTAATATTATGTATAACTATTATAATAGGCCTAAAATAATATAACTTATAATACGAATAATAATACTAACACTTACAATATTATTAATAATAATTTAAATGTATTATAATCTCATTTATTGCATTCATGTTGAGTTATCATATTATTCCACAACGTCCCTATTATACGGAAATAGTTTGATATTCAGACGGAAAAATAAAGTTGATAATAACATTTTTAAAAATACTTATATTTTTTAAATGCAGAGGTAGGCTACGTCACCCAAATATAGTATGTATCATTCGTTCCTGTATGCAGATGGACCCGTCCGCTGTCTTTCAGAACCGAAGCAAAATAAAGCATCCTGCCACCGCTAGCTCGAGGACCGGAAGGACCGGGAGAGAGATTTGATAGGAGATGAAATATCTCGCTGATGATGTAAAAGGTCCCTTTCGCGTGAGTTATGACCCGGATTTGGCTAGGCTGAGAGGGATGCATGCTGCTCCCCTCTCCCCCTCTCCTCCCCTCTTCCCCTATCCTCTTCTCTCGTCGCCTAGTCTCCTCACTCCCCCGCCCTGAAGGAGTGTATCATCAGTCCTGATATATTGCCTAGCTCCACATTACCTTTAGAAAATAAAGGATCATCCAAAACCATCGCTTTTGGTGAAGGAAAATGTAATTTCTGTACTAACTAGTAACTACTTCTTAGACTACTGCATAGCATAATTTTACCAACTTCAGAATCATCGAATTAATTTCCAATATTCACATTGGAAACGGTCAAAGTATCTATTTTCTAAAAAAGTACACAGACTTTATTACTGTAATACTACACTTAAATACGCAATGCGAATTAATCCCCCATTGACTGCACACTCTCTCTTGCTCATTTACCGTAAGGCCTATTCTGGTATCTCACCCCAGGACTAATTTAGACCCAAAGATGATAAGAGCACAACGCGTTTTAATTCCTACCGGCTCCTCCTCCTTCAAGCCATGCCTTGTAATTATTGGGAGCACCCCACTCGCAAAAGCCCTGCACTGGACTGCAACATAGTCAGAGAGTGAAAGGGAGAGGGCGAAAGTGCCAGTGGGGACATAATTGATTACGTCCTAATCAATATTAACTTGTTAGTCAGTTGTTGCTGCGACTTCTTTGGACATCGCCATTTTCAGGGAGGCACCGTTCCCCTTCGGATTGTCTGCACGTCTTTTGTGGAATAATACTTTCAAGAAGATATCCCGGTTTGGAATAAAGAGGGCTTTTTTTGTGTTTCTTTTTGCAAGAAAGTTTGCAGCCATGGCGTGCATTTGGTGACTGTAATTTGACTTTTTTCGATAGGGTTCGATACTATTTTATATCTGTGTTTGTTGTTTTCGTTGTTAGCAATTCAAAAACATTTCAAAGTTAGCTTGCATAACTACTAACGCACTAATAATGACATCCAAAGAAGTCGCCAAATGTGATGCGGTCGAGAATAGGAGGCGAAGTCCGTTGGACCATCTTCCTCCGCCTGCAAACTCGAATAAGCCCCTGACACCGTTCAGTATCGAAGACATTCTCAACAAACCCTCCGTGAAACGAAGTTACACCATTTGTGGGACAGCACACCTGATTTCATCGGCTGAGAAGCACCGTTCGTCCAGCATCTCTGCTCTGTCCAACAGGGCACTGCTCACACAAACCTCACCACTCTGCGCCCTGGAAGAACTAGCCAGCAAAACCTTCAAGGGACTCGAAGTTAGCGTGCTACAAGCAGCTGAAGGTAAATATGATGGTATTTATGGCCTTATGTCGATATAACTTTCATAACATTGCAATGCACAATTTAAAGGGAATGTATTATTTTTAATTTAATCTGCGAAATTATAACGATGTAGGGGCTTATTCGAGTATGAAAAAAAATGTATGCACTCACTAACTGTAAGTCGCTCTGGATAAGAGCGTCTGCTAAATGACTAAAATGTAAAATGTAAATGTAAATGTAATATTTTATCTAAAAATAGGCATTGAACATAGGTTTTAAACAAGATTATTTGCCAGAAAATGTAACCTTTGATCTATTCTGTGCGTAATTTGGAAATGTGAAAAAGAGGCTATTCATGAATTGACCAGCTGTAATTTTGTAATTTTTCTCTTTATGATGAATGAATGACATTAGGTCTACATTTATATGTGATATATAGGCTAATATAAGTAATACAAAACATAGATAATTTATTTGGGGTCAAATGTCTCAAAATATGTTTACAATTTGTATATTTGTTTGTGCAGGGAGAGACGGTATGACACTATTTGGGCAAAGAAACACCCCGAAGAAGCGAAGGAAGTCCAGGACAGCCTTCACCAACCACCAAATCTACGAATTAGAGAAAAGATTCCTGTATCAGAAATATTTGTCTCCCGCTGACCGAGACCAAATCGCCCAACAATTGGGTCTAACGAACGCCCAAGTCATCACGTGGTTCCAGAACAGGAGAGCCAAACTAAAGCGGGATCTGGAAGAGATGAAGGCGGACGTGGAGTCGGCCAAAGCTATAGGTGACGGTATTGTACCTCTGGAGAAACTCGCCAAGCTCGCTGACCTCGAGAAATGTGCCAATGGAACGCTCGGACATCACCCGCGAGCCGATTCTCCCGCGCAGAGTGGCCAACAAGAGTACGTGCTCGCTCGCAAACTGCGGATGTCCCCCCTGTCGCCATTTTCAGACCACACAACAAGTAAAGAATGCTCAGAGGACGACGAAGACGTGGAAATTGATGTGGATGACTGATTGCGCAGTGGGATAATGAAAGACTAAAAAGTACGACAAAAAGCAGCAACAATCCATACACGATTGTAACTTTTTCCTGCTGATATTCGTACATCATCTCAGAACATTTACTAGTCTCTTGTGACTTTTGTATCGGCACACAGATATTCACAGTAAGCATGAACAGTACAACACATAGCCTATGCAGTGCTATATTCAATTGTATTCATCAGCAGTCGGACAGTTTCCGCTTGTCTTCAAATGTCAATGAAAGCAATATAGGTTTCATAATCAGAACTAAAGATAATGCTATTATTTTGAAACATGTCATTATCTATCAAACACACCTCTTTTAGTTATTTATTTCTCTCTCTCTCTCTCTCACACACACACACACACACACACACACGGACACACGCACACACACACACACACACACACACATTGATCCTTGTTCATATTTATGTAACACCATGTCATATGCTTAAAGTACGTCAGTTATGAAAAATTTTCGATAGCTTTTGCATGTTGAAATGCATGTTTTGTTTTGTTGATCATATCTATTTATTTGTCCTTTTAAATTATATCGCTTGTTTATTTTTTGAGACATACCTTATCATACATATAGGCCTACTCGAGTTCAGACCGTTTGTATACAGCGTTTACATAAATAGCTAGTCATATTTACACCAACCATAATCCTTATGCTGCATTGCATGATACAAAAGGTAAATTCAAAGGATCAAAAACCAAGTTATGCGTTTTTATAGAGAAATGATCAAACGAAGGTTATAAAAATACAAAATACTGCGGTGATATTTCGATATGGAGCTACAGTTACTGGACCGTAGGAATAGATTCATTTGTTTGGATACAATATAGTACTTTACGGTTGAATAGATTTGTTATGTTTTGTACACCTGTAAGTGCCTTTCTAAAATCAGGACAGTATTTGAAAACCAATGCACATTCTGTAATGTATATACTATGGAAATAAATGGCTTTTCTTAACACGTTGTTTATGTTATTATTAGACTGATAGACTATAATTTCGATATTTTATTATAGTCCTAGTAAAAATGGTGACTATATGCAGAATTATCAAGGGGGAGGACTAAAATCCTTTATGAAGCTAATTCAATGCAGGCCTATAATATGGATGTTTATAGTAGCCCATTTAGCAACCATGATCCCTTATAATACTTCAATATTTTTTGTTCCATTGTATCCCATTTGTGAGGATACTCTAAACATTTTGTGGCTCAGCCATCTCACTCTCTTTCAAACTGCTAAATGCGTGTCTTGGCTTCTTGACCCGGCAACGTGTTTCCCCATTCGGGACGAAATTTATGTGAGAATCGCAAATCTGGTGCTGGGGGAGAAAAGAGGGTCTGGGATGCCACAAAAACACAAAGTTTTGGGCCAGTTTCCCTGAGCCTTTATGTTTGTGTTTTTTTGTTCTGCGGGACCGCAGGACGAGGCCATAATTTTGAGCGTAAAGCATGAAAACTGGGGACAAATGAGATGCCTTCCCCGATGTGACAAGTCACAATGGAGCCCGCCCGGTCTCCCGCAGGCAGCAATGCTGAGACAAGTGTGTCCCACCGCACAAAAAGGACTCAAACGTTTGGAGGCCATATGGTTTTTGAATTTTCCTCACAATTTCAGACAATTTGATGGATTGACTTAACCCTCCTTTTAAACTGTTTAACTCCCCGCGAACAAAGGCCATAATGCATACACAGGCCCCTCTCTTCACGAGGGCATCTGCGACCATTAATGTCTAGCCCCTTTTCTTTGCCTTTTTAGCCTGGCATTTGGAACAAGTCAATGAATTACAATGAAACTGGCTCTTTTTTTGTCCAGCCACTTGTCTTTCTTCCCTTTTTAGGCCCTGAAATAATATGTTTGACTTTTGTCCAGGAACGTTTTTCTAAACAACAAAATGCGGCACATTTTGTGTGAGAGTGTTTTTCATGTTAAGTAGCCCGAGTCATAAAGAGTTTAGAGTGTGACATTTATGCCAAAGTCTAGTTAAAAGGAGTCTTTCGTTGCTTTTCTTCTCGTGTCTTTTTCTTCTTCTCTCTCTATTTCTTTTGTCTTTGCGGAGTTTAATGAAGCTGAAAACATGGTGATGTGAGAAAGAGTAATAAAGAAAAGCTTTCTTTTTGATCTAGAAGGGCCTTGTTTAACCCTCCGTCTTTTTAAGGAGAGGATTGATGCTGCTAAAGAGGGCTTTCCTTCTCAATACTTTTTGGAAGCTGTTCGCATTAGTTTTATCATCCCACTCTATATAGCCTATAACGTGTAATCTATACTATTTGTAGGCCTATAGCTTCTCATCTTTACTAGAATACATGGGTAGTATGCCTAAAAGGCTAATAATAATAATAATAATAATAATAATAATAATAATAATAATAACAATAATAATGTAATACATTGATTTCTACATTTGTTATTTTTCAATTAGCCTTTTTAGAATTATATTAGCCTTATTAACATTGAACACCTAACCTGTGTCTAGACTTTGATCTGAATTTTCAATTAAGCTTCCCTAAAAATTAAAATATTCATAATTCGTTACAATATTCAATAACATTGTAATTATAATGGGTACAAGTAAGCTACTTATTTAAAGTAAATTATTGACTGAAATAATGTGGGGGAAACTATTACCACAACCAACCAAAATGTTGAATTTATTTGGTTGAGGGTCGATGCTTTTAGCCTACACTGACGGTTTGGCAAGAATGGAATAAAACCTAGCAGACTTATCTCAATGCCTTAATTAATTAGCTGGACGACTACATACAATTTTATTCCGATGACAACGTTAGGCTACTGTAGGATTCTCCAATAATATCTGGATATGAGCAGGCTATATGACCACACAAACACACACATCGGCTAAGGCTACCCACACAAACAACAGCGCGAGCATTGATCGGCTACTTGACTTGACTGCGCGCGTGCTCGCCAAATAAACCCCCTGCGCTTTTGATAAAAAAAAAAAAAAGCTGCTCGAATTCTCCCCACCTCCTTATATCACTCACGCCTATTCTGAATAAAGCATATTTATGGTCGGGGAGAGTGGAGAGTGTTAAGGCAGGCTAAGTTTATGGATTTCACTTGCTTATTTTATGAGCGGTTGTCAAGGCGATAACTAATACGACAGTCAGTGGGACCAGCTCTTGGTAATTAATCCGTTGGTTTTAAGTGTATTTCAGTTCAAGATGGAAAAAATCACTAATTCAATCGTCCGGAAAATTGAAGTTTGATGCATGAGTCCCTGCTGAAACAATGGGGCTGGCCACCAAACTCTCTCTCTCTCTCATCTCCTTTTCTTCCCTTTCTGTGGTCCCTTCATTTATCTGTCTATTTCTTTCGTTTTTCTCATTGTGGAAACATTTATTACAAGAAAAGCAGGAAGAACTTATATCTGAAGCTCATGATAACTGTAGCCTTTATAAGGAGAAATGTAGGTTAGCAAAGTTTTCAATCTAAACTGATATCAACCCGACGTAAAAAAAAAAGTATAGGCCAATGTATCTCAAACTAGCAAATTGTCACAGCCACAGCGAAAAGGAATCTTTTCAGCCTTATATCTTTTATTTGAAAATATAATGCATGCATTGTCTATGCATTTTTTATTTGGCTATTCTATGAATAACCTACATAAATCATGAGAATAACCTACATAAATCTTTTGCTGCACCAAAAGTCAAAATCTGATAAAATATTCAGGTATGCAGTTGTCAGTGAACGTCTCTAAATAGGGACGAATACCAAAGTTTTAATCATACCGTTCCTGGAGAGCCAGTTAATACTTCAAACTTCAATTTTACGGGCGATTGAACTAAGCATGTTCCTGACAGAATTGATGTATGTATTAATTTCCTTTAACTGTTGATTAATTAGCCCGCGCTGAAGGCTCAAATGGAACTGTTTGCTTCAAATTTGCATATTAATCAAATTGTAGTTGATCATTCGCACGAGGCATGTGATTTAGGAGGGGAACATATAGGCTTGGTAAAAAATATATACCCCAACCTTGGAAATATTTTCTCTCCTCTGCTGCCGCTGAGTTGCCTGCACTGTATTAAAACCAAAGACGCAGAACGAGTTAGCTTAGCTATTTCCAGCAAACAGAAATTGCCTGTCCGGTTTTATGACGGCACACCGCTGAGCAGGCAGATCTTAATGATGTGTCCTGTCAAAATGTCACCGATTTAAACCGGGAGCTTTACCACTACACAAAACCTAATTTCTCTCTCTCTCTCTCTCTCTCTCTCTCTCTCTCTCTCTCTCTCTCTCTCTCTCTCTCTCTCTCTCTCTCTCTCTCTCTCTCTGTGTGTGTGTTTGCAAGCAAGCAAATACAGTAGGCATACATTCTCTGTGTGTGTGTGTCTTGAGGCTGTTTCTCATTCTGAGAGAGAGGTTTAATGTGAAAATGTAATGTATGACGTCTGATGGGTTGCATCAGATTAGTCAAAATGATACACATTTTCAAAAAGGCTGCCATCTTCTGGCTAAATACACTCACTCACTCGCTCACCCAAAAGCGCTCCTCTATAACTTGACGTTTATCTACTCCTGTAAGTATGGTGCCACTGCCACCTTGTGGTCGATTTCTATCAAGCATCTCAGCGTGGCCTTACATTTGGTAGCCATAAGATTCAATATGTACAGGTAACTGCCAAAATAATAGAAACACTTGAGTAAATGAGGGATACAAAGTATATTGAAAGCAGGTGCTTCCACACAGGTGTGGTTCCTGAGTTAATTAAGCAATTAACATCCTGTTATCCTTATGGTCATGCATGTGTAAAACAACAAGCTCTCACTGCAGAATTAGATGTTCATCCAAGTTCTCCAAACACATTTCAAAGTTGCTCCAAATGTAAAATGTCGAAGTTCAGGGTTAAGTTAAGTTTAGGCACTCATTGCAAATGGTCAAGGTAAGGGTTAAGGTTTGGTATAGGCTTACAACCCAAAATAAAATAAAAACATTTCCATGAGTGTGATCAAACACGCAACCTTCTGATCCAGAGTCATGGGATCCACCACCTCCGTCCACAATGCCCTAGCAAAACCCAAACCTACTTGATGGTAATAGCACTCACCGTTGCCCCTAGTAGCCGGTTATGAAGGCATTTCTTGTCCTCAGGACGTGGATAGATGTTCAATTTCAACGTCAATCTTGAACGACCTGGCTGGTATAAAAATGCTGGGCAGGCCATTATTTTGGCTACCATGGCTATGCCCCCATAGGATGACAATGCCCCCATCCACAGGGCACGAGTGGTCACTGAATGGTTTGATGAGCATGAAAACGATGTAAACCATATGCCATGGCCGTCTTAGTCACCAGATCCAGCCTGGTCCCATAGACTAGACCTAACATACTAAACTTAAATCCATCAGATCTCAACCCAGTTGAACACTTATGGGAGATTCTGGAGCTGCGCCTGAGACAGCGTTTTCCACCACAATCAGCAAAACACAAAATAATAGAAACTCTGGTGGAAGAATGGTGTCGCATCCCTCCAACAGAGTTCCAGACAATTGTAGAATCCATGCCAAGGTGCATTGAAGCTGTTCTGGCTTGTGGTGGCCCAACGCCCTATTAAGACACTTTATGTTGGTGTTTCATTTAATTTGGCAGTTACCTGTATGTCTATACCGTTCACTTTCCCCTTGACAATATTGTTATCACTGTAGGTTAGAATTTAACTGTAATATCAACATAGGTCTATGACTAAAAAGTCAAGCAACCCCTTCGTTCCTGGTTTGGTTCTAGATTCAGAGATTCATAAATGAAGAGAGAAGCGGTATGACCCACTTTTGAAATTGACTGTGGTTTCAATGAAAAATAAAACACATTCAAATTGAAGTAGCAAAAAAAGACATTTACTGAAGATAAAACAGGTGGGAGGGGGGTTAGAGTGGAAGGAGGGATGAAAAAATAAACGAAGATAAGCAGCAGCATTGAGCGTCCTGAGAGGTGAGGCTCTCATCCTTCTGGATGTTTTCCTCTTTCATGGAAGCCACTTTTGCCTGAAAAAGGAAAGGTAGACAATAGAGAAAAAGCTCTGAAAATAGCTATTAGCACTGGATATTAGTATCAACCTAGTTTAATGATTAACAGTATAACATAATATGATAGTATGAGTATTACTGACAGGCTTCTTGTTCTTCCTCCTAAAAAGTCTCTGGAGAGCTGAGAAGAATCCGGTTCTATTTTTCTTCTGCTTGGTGTCAGGTGAAGAGATTATGTTGTCATCAGTGGTAGAGGTAGACTTCTCTGCAGACTGATCCAGGCTGGTAGCATCAATAGTAATGGTAATTCTCTTTCTCTTGGTTGAAGCATCACCCACATGGAATTCAGGTTGGTTGGAGGCTCTCAGGGCCGTAGACCAGGGTTTCTCAAACTTTTTGGGGCGGGGACCCCTTTTGTGATAGCAAATTCATCAGGGACCCCCTCATAATCAGACATTAAAAAGCATACAAGGAGTTTTACTATGACTTCTGCAGGGCATGGCCGGACGAACTAAGCCTCAAGCGCCTCGGGCCCTCTTGTTATCGGAGAGAAAATTGTTCAGTTTTAAAGATATTTTCCTGCAATTCTACACATTTTGCAAGGAGGCAGAGAGAAAACGTTGCAGTTTTAAAGTTTAAATTACAGTGCATTTATGTAAATAAATAAAAATACAGGAAGTATTTAGTAGAAAAATATATAATGGTGGTGTACTGTGGATACCAATATCCCTGAGAGCCTCCCAGACCCATGTTGCCCAGGGTTAAGAACATAAATTGTACATGAATAATATTGCATTGTATTGTATTACACCCTCTAAACTAATTTCACAGATCCCTTGGCCAAAATTAGTTTAATCTGTTTAGCTATGTTGTTAATATTTACTTAAAAATGAATTATTATTATGTATTTGGAGGGTTGGAGTGAGAGGAAGGATGAGGAAAAACAGAAGCATCATTGTGGGTGCCTTCAGCAGTGAGTGTCCTCAGTGGGTGACTTCAGCAGCGAGGCGCTCAACCACCTAGATGTCCTCCTTCTTGGAAGCCACTTTAGCCTGAAAAACGAAAGGTATAAAATATAGAAAACCTATTTTACAGACAGCCATTATCACTGGATATTAGCATCAAAATAGTTGATAAATGATTATGTTAAGTACAAAAGAGAATTACAGTATGAGTTATTACTTACAGGCTTCTTGTTCTTCCCCCTGAGAGCTCTCCAGAGAGATGAGAATAATCCACACCTCTTCTTCTTCTTGGCAGCAGCAGTTGAAGAGATGTCGTTGATATCAGTAGTAGAGGTAGACATTTTCTCAGCAGACTGCTCCAGGCTGGTAGCACTAGCATCAACTTCACGTAAAGCAACATGGCTACTCTTGGTTGAACCCAAATAAATAGTGATGGTAAGTCTACTTCCCTTGGTTGACACATCAGCCACATGGACCTCAGGTTGGTTGGAGGCTCTCAGGGTGGAGTCATCATCCTGAGACACTAGGTTTGTAGCAGTCTGGAGCAGGTCATTCTCCACAATGGAAACACTGGTAGACAGAACCGGAGATACTAGGCCTGCAGCAGACTGGATCAGGTCATTCTCCACAATGGAAACACTGGTAGACAGAACCTGAGATACTAGGCCTGTAGCAGACTGGATCAGGTCATTCTCCACGACGGCAACACTGGTGGACAGAACCTGAGACACTAGGACTGTAGCAGAATGGATCAGGTCATTCTCCACGACAGCAACACTGGTGGACAGAACCTGAGATACTAGGCCTGCAGCAGACTGAATCAGGTCATTCTCCACGATGGCAACACTGGTGGACAGAACCTGAGATACTAGGCCTGCAGCAGACTGGATCAGGTCATTCTCCATTATGGAAACACTGGTGGACAGAACCTGAGACACTAGGCCTGCAGCAGACTGGATCAGGTCATTCTCCATGATGGAAACACTGGTGGACATAACCTGTAGAGTCTGGAGGAGTGTCAGTGGCTCCCACTCATCCAGGAAGAAGCTCTCTACAGAGGGGAAGCTTCTTCCTTTCAGAGCTGGGGGAATGTAGGGGGTGTACCCAACAGTCCAGAGCAGAGAGCTGTCGATGGCATTCGTGTAGTGGTACTTGTCGCCAAGTACCTCTGCAAAGCTCTGACGGATGTTCTGACTCTCTGACTCTGGACCGTCAAGGGCGTTGAGTTGGGTCACCATTGAGATCCACCCTGAAAGAAACAATATGGCAACACAGGGTAAATATAACAGATTTTTAGCATTGTAAAGAAGGAATATTCTCCTTTTCACTAAAGGCAAAGGACGAGTGTGTCTCAATAATATCTAATTTCTCCTGAAGTGTGCACTTGTTCACTACTTCCCACAAATCTAAAAACATTGGGTTGGTGGAGTCATGGGCTTGTGGGAGTCTAACTATATTTATTATACCAGTCATTTCCTTTCAAATCAGTGAAGTGAACAAATGCACACTTTGGTACAAAGGAGAGATCATTTGGACATATCGTAAGTTTATAACTTCATTTTGCATGGTTACATGGCTTGGTAACTAACAACAAATGCCCCAAGTCATCTTAACCTATGTTATATTTTATATTTCCTTTCAACTAATAATTCAACCTTCAATTAATATTTTAGTTTCAAGATGGAAATTAATTTAATTGTTCTTACCTGAATTTACTTCATTGTCCTTAATGGAACAATGTCTGTCTTCAGAGAGGATAAATGAAAAGCTTGCCATAATGCTGTCTCTCTCGTTGTTTGTCGATCAAGATCTGTTGAATTCTTGAGATTTCTGAACTTATCTCTTGGATTCTGGAGTTCCATGTGATGCGTCAGCATTGTGACAATCTTGGTCGCATGGAGATGGTATTCTTTATACAGAATGGCATTATGCAGTGTTTGGAATCGGAATGGGAATGAAATTCTGTTTACCACACACTCTGGCTATAAACAATATGCAAAGAATACCTCATCGTTGATTGATTTTAAATTGATTATCAAATGTTTATACATTACTGCAACCATGCGCTTTTCCTTACCTGGGCAATGTGCACAAACAGTACATTCGGAAAGTGTTCAGACCCCTTCCCCTTTTCCACATTTTGCTACGTTACAGCCTTATTCTACAATGGATTACATTCATTTCCCCCCTCGTCAATCTACACACAATAATCCCAAAAGTACATTTTGACAGGAAAATGGTCCAATTCACACACTTATCAAAAGAACATCCCTGGTCATCCCTACTGCCTCTGATCTGGCGGACTCACTAAACACAAATGCTTCATTTGTAAATTATGTCTGAGTGTGCCCCTGGCTATCCGTAAATAAATAAATAAATAAAAGAAAATTGTGCTGTCTGGTTTGCTTAAAATAAGGAATTTGAAATGGTTTAAACTTTTACTTTTACTTTTGATACTTAAGTACATTTGAGCAATTCCATTTAAATATACTTAAGTATATTTAAAACCAAATACTTTTAGACTTTTACTCAAGTAGTATTTTATTGGGTGACTTTTATTTTTACTTGAGTCATTTTCTATTGAGGTATCTTTACTTTACCTCAAGTATGACAATAGAGTATTTTTTCCACCACTGTCTATAGACAGGTGTGTGCCTTTCCAAATCATGTCCAACCAATTTAATTGACCACAGGTGGACTCCAATCAAGATGTAGAAACATCTCAAGGATGATAAATGGAAACAGGATGCACCTGAGCTCCATTTCAAGTCTCATAGCAAAGGGTCTGTATTTTAAAAAATATATATATTTAGAAACATTTCTAAAAACCTGTTTTCGCTTTGTCATTATGGGGTATTGTGTGTAGATTGATGAGGATGTTAATTTATTTAATCCATGAAAAAAAAATAAGGCTGTAACGTAACAAAATGTGGAAAAAGTCAAGGGGTCTGAATACTTTCCGAATGACTGTTAACCAAATAGCTACCCAGACTAACTATTTAGCAGTCTTATGGCTTGGGGGTAGAAGCTGTTCAGGGTGCTGTTGGTTTCAGACTTGGTGCATCGGTACCGCTTGCCGTGTGGTAGCAGAGAGAACAGTTTATGACTTGGCTGGCTGGAGTCTTTGACAATTTTTAGGTCCTTCCTCTGACACCGCCTGGTATAGAGGTCCTGGATGGCAAGGAGCTCGGCCCCAGTGATGTACTGGGCCATCTGCACAATCCCTCTGTAGTGCTTTGTGGTCAGATGCCAAGCAGTTGCCATAACAAGCGGTGATGCAGCCAGTCAAGAAGCTCTACCACCGTCTTGTCGTCAGCAAACATAATGATGGTGTTGGAGTCGTGCGTGGCCATGCAGTCGTGGGTGAACAGGGAGTACAGGAGGGGACTAAGCACGCACCCCTGAGGAGCCCCTGTGTTGAGGTTCAGCGTGGTGGTTGTGTCGTTGCCTACCCTCTTTTTGAGGATCTGAGGGCCCATGCCAAATATTTTCAGCCTCCTGAGGGGGAAGAGGCGTTGTCTTGCCTTCTTCACGACTTTGTTGGTGTGTGTGGACCATGATAGACCCTTAGTGATGTGGACACAGAGGAAGTTGAAGCTCCACTACAGCGCCGTTGATGTGAATGGGGGCGTGCTCGGCCCTCCGTTTCCTGTGGTCCACGATTAGCTACTTTGTCTTGTGACATTGAGGGAGAGGTTGTTGTCCTGGCACCACACTGCCAGGTCACTGACCTCCTCCCTATAGGCTGTTTCATCGTCGTCAGGCCTACAACCGTCTTGTAGTCAGCAAAGTTAATGATGGTGTTGGGAGTCGTGCGTGGCCACGTAATCATGGGTGAACAGGGAGTACAGGAGGGGACTAAGCACGCACCCCTGAGGGGCCCCCGTGTTGAGGTTCTGCGTGGCGGTTGTGTTGTTGCCTACCCTAACCACCTGGGGGTGGCCCGTCAGAAGGTCCAGGATCCAGTTGCAGAGGGAGGTGTTCAGTCCCATGGTCCTTAACTTAGTGATGAGCTTGGAGGGCACTATGGTGTTGAACACTGAGCTGTAGTCAATAAACAACATTCTCACCTGCAGTGCCTTCAGAAAGTATTCACACTCCTTGACTTTTTCCACCTTTTGTTGTGTTACAAAGTGGGAATAAAATGGATGCAATTGTCATTTTTGGTCAACGATCTACACAAAATACTCTGTAATGTCAAAGTGGAAGAAAAAATATTATTTATTTTTTATTAATGGAAAATAAAACACTAATATATCTTGATCAGATAAGTATTCAAACCCCTGAGTCAATACATGTTAGAATCACCGTTGGCATCGATTACAGCTGTAAATCTTTCTGGGTAACTCTAAGAACTTTGCACACCTGGACTGTGCAATATTTACATATTATTCTTTTAAAAATTCATTGTTGTTGGTCATTTCTAGACAGACATTTTCAAATCTTGCCATACATTTTCAAGCCGATTTAAGTCAAACCTGTAACTAGGCCACTCAGGAACATTCAATGTCATCTTGGTAAGCAACTCCAGTGTATACTTGGCCTTGTGTTTTAGGTTATTGTCCTGCTGAAAGGTGAATTTGTCTCCCAGTGTCTGTTGGAAAGCAGGCTGAACCAGGGTTTCCTCTAGGATTTTGCCTGTGCTCTATTCCGTTTATAAAAAATAAAAATAAACTCCCTAGTCCTTTCTTATTACAAACATACCCATAACATGATGCAGCCACCACCATTCTTGAAAATATGAAGAGTGGTACTCAGTGATGTGTTGTGTTGGATTTTCCCCAAACATAACGCTTTGTATTCAGGACAAAAAGTTTATTTCCTACATTTTTTGCAGTATTACTTTAGTGCTCCTAACCGACTGTGCTATTTTGTTTGTTTTTTCACATTGTTTGTAACTTATTTTGTACATAAAGTTGCTGCTACCGTCTCTTATGAACGAAAAGAGCTTCTGGACATCAGAACAACGATTACTCACCTCGATATGGACGAAGATTTGTTCTTTAATGAGTCCGACGCGAAGGATATACTGCTCTCCGAAAACCAGGCCCAAATCCCTGTCATTTGCGTAAAGAAAAGGCAGAGATACAGAGGGAGAAGGTCGGGGTCCCTTGTAAGTAAATCGCCATTACAATCGGGTCTATTGGCCAACGTGCAATCACTGGAAAACAAACTCGATGATCTACGGTCGAGACTATCCTACCAGCGGGACATAAAAAACTGTAATATCTTATGTTTCACCGAGTTGTGGCTGAACGACGACATGGATAATATAGAGCTGGCTGGGTTTTCCATGCATCGGCAGGAAAGAGCAGCTACGTCTGGTAAGACGAGGGGCGGGGATATGTGTCTATTTGTCAATAACAGCTGGTGCGCTATATCTAATATTAAAGAAGTCTCAAGGTATTGCTCGCCTGAGGTAGAGTACCTCATGATAAGCTGTAGACCACACTATCTACCAAGAGAGTTCTCATCTATAATATTCGTAGCCGTCTATTTACCACCACAAACTGATGCTGGCACTAAGACCGCACTCAACGAGCTGAATAAGGCCATTTGCAAACAAGAAAATGCTCATCCAGAAGCGGCTCTCCTAGTGGTGGCCGGGAACTTTAATGCAGGCAAACGTAAATCCATTTAACCTAATTTCTAACAGCATGTCACGTGCAACCAGAGGAAAAAAACTCTATACCACCATTACTCCACACACAGAGATGCATACAAAGCTCTCCCTCACCCTCTATTAGGCAAATCTGACCATAATTCTATCCTCCTGATTCCTGCTTACAAGCAAACACTAAAGCAGGAAGTACCAGTGACTCGCTCAATATGGAAGTGGTCAGATGACGTGGATGCTACGCTACAGGACTGTTTTGCTATCACAGACTGGAATATGTTCCGTGATTTATCCAATCGCATTGAGGAGTATACCACCTCAGTCACCAGCTTCATCAATAAGTGCATTGACGACGTCGTCCCCACAGTGACCGTACATACATATCCAAACCAGAAGCCATGGATTACAGGCAACATCCACACCGAGCTAAAGGCTAGAGCTGCCGCTTTCAAGGAGTGGGACACTAATCTGGACGCTTATAAGAAAATCCTGCTATGCCCTCAGACGAACCATCAAACAGGCAAAGCGTTAATACAGGACTCTGATGCTCGTCGGATGTGGTAGGGCTTGCAAACTATTACGGACTACAAAGGGAAACCCAGCCGCGAGCTGCACAGTGACACGAGTCTACCAGACGAGCTAAATGCATTTTATGCTCGCTTCGAGGGAAGCAACACTGAAGCATGCATGGGAGCACCAGCTGTTCCGGACGACTGTGTGCTTATTTTCTTCTTTAAGCAATGGCTTTTTTCTGGCCACTCTACCGTAAAGCCCAGCTCTGTGGAGTGTACGGCTTAAAGTGGTCCTATGGACAGATACTCCAATCTCCGCTGTGGAGCTTTGCAGCTCCTTCAGGGTTATCTTTGGTCTCTTTGTTGCCTCTCTGATTAATGCTCTCCTTGCCTGGTCCGTGAGTTTTGGTGGGCGGCCCTCTCTTGGCAGGTTTGTTGTGGTGCCATATTCTTTCATTTTTTTTTTAAATAATGGATTTAATGGTGCTCTGTGGGATGTTCAAAGTTTCTGATATATTTTTTATAACCCAACCCTGATCTGTACTTCTCCACAACTTTGTCCCTGACCTGTTTGGAGAGCTCCTTGGTCTTGGTGGTGCCCCTTGCTTAGTGGTGTTGCAGACTCTGGGGGCTTTTAGAACAGGTGTATATATACTGAGATCCTGTGACAGATCATGTGACACTTAAATAAAGTCCACCTGTGTGCAATCTAACTAATTATGTGACTTCTGAAGGTAATTGGTTGCACCAGATCTTATTTAGGGGCTTCATAGCAAAGGGGGTGAATACATATGCACACACCACTTTTCCGTTATTTACTTTTAGACTTTTTTAAAACTAGTTATTTTTTTCATTTCACTTCACCAATTTTGACTATTTTGTGTATGTCCATTACATGAAATCCAAATAAAAATCCATTTAAATTACAGGTTGTAATGCAACAAAATAGGAAAAACGCCAAGGGGGATGAATACAAGGCACTGTATGTGAGAATGCTGTTCATTGACTACAGCTCAGCATTCAACACCATAGTGCCCACAAAGCTCATCACTAAGCTAAGGACCCTGGGACTAAACACCTCCCTCTACAACTGGATCCTGCATTTCCTGACGGGCCACCCCCAGGTGGTAAGGGTAGGCAACAACACATCTGCCACGCTGCTCCTCAACACCGGGACCCCTCAGGGGTGCGTGCTTAGTCCCCTCCTGTACTCCCTGTTCATCCACGACTGTGTGGCCAAGCACGACTCCAACACCATCATTAAGTTTGCTGACGACACAACAGTGGTAGGCCTGATCACCGACAACGATGAGACAGCCTATAGGGAGGAGATCAGAGACAACAATGTGATCAAGACAAAGGAGATGATTGTGGACTACAGGAAAAGGAGGGCCGAACAGGCCCCCATTAACATCAACAGGGCTGTAGTGGAGCGTGTCGAGAGTTTCAAGTTCCTTGGTGTCCACATCACCAACAAACTATCATGGTCCAAACACACCAAGACAGTCGTGAAGAGGGCACGACAACACCTTTTCCCCCTCAGGAGACTGAAAAGATTTGGCATGGGTCCTCAAAAAGTTCTACAGCTGCACCATCGAAAGCATCCTGAACGGGTGCATCACTGCCTGGTATGGCAATTGCTCGGCATCCGACCGTAAGGCGCTACAGAGGGTAGTGCGTATGGCCCAATACATCACTGGGGCCAAGCTTCCTGCCATCCACACCTATATACTAGGCACCTATATACTAGGCGGTGTCAGAGGAAGGCCCAAACATTTTTCAAAGACTCCAGTCACCCAAGTCATAGACTCTTCTCTCTGCTACCGCACGGCAAGTGGCACCGGAGCGCCAAGTCTAGGTCCAAAAGGCTCCTTAACAGCTTCTACCCCCAAGCTATAAGACTGCTGAACAATTAATCAAATGGCCAACCGGACTATTTCCATTGATCCCCCCTTTGTTTTTACACTGCTGCTACTCGCTGTTTATTATCTATGCATAGTCACTTTACCCCAACCTACATGTACAAACTACCTCGACTAACCTGTACCCCCGCACATTGACTCGGTACCGGTACCCCCTGTATATAGCCTCGTTATTGTTATGTAATTTTATTGTGTTACTTTTTATTTTTTATTTTGTTTATTTAGTAAATATTTTCTTAACTCTATTTCTTGAACTGCATTGTTGGTTAAGGACTTGTAAGTAAGCATTTCACGGTAATGTCTACACCTGTTGAATTCGGTGCATGTGAGAAATAACTGAGGATCAATTCAAATTTGTTCTCCTATCACAGACATTACAAACTCTGTAACTGTTTTAAAATCACCAAATCCCTGAGCAGTTTCCTTTCTCTCAGGCAACTGATTTAGGAAGGGCACTTGTATCTTTGTAATGACTGAGTGTACTGATACACCATCCAGTGTAAAATTAATAACTGCACCATGCTCAAAGGGATATTCAATGACTGCTTTTTTTTTAAAATTATAAGAGGCCATTTGCGCTCTTTTAAGGTCCTTACTGCAGAATAGTGTCTGTTCCAAGTGCGTAGGAGTCAAAATAAGAATACTGGAAGAGATGGAGATCTGCACACTCTCGAAAAAACGAATAAATCAAAAACTGAGGCTTGAATGCAAAATAAAGATTTGTTAAAAAATCATAGTGCAAGAAAGTGCGTAAATAAAAAGTGAAAACAAAACACAAAAGTTTCGGCCTCAGGCCATCATCAGGGTTAATCGTTGGCAAACACACCTGGCTTCTATTTCAAGGATAATTGCGTGTCACATGATCAAGCAAGAAAACACGTCAGAAAATCTATGAATCAGTACCTAGTACAATAGAATGCATCTAGATTATATACAAAAAAATACAAGAACAGACAGAGAAATATCATACATTATTGCTTTTACATATATCATGTGAACATTGTCCTCCCGAGTGGCGCAGTGGTCTAAGGCATTGCATCGCAGTGCTAGCTGTGCCACTAGAGATCCTGGTTCGAATCCAGGCTCTGTCGTAGCCGGCCGCGACTGGGAGACCCATGGGGCGGCGCACAATTGGCCCAGCGTCGTCCAGGGTAGGGGAGGGAATGGCCGGCAGGGATGTAGCTCAGTTGGTAGAGCATGGCATTTGCAACGCCAGGGTTGTGGGTTCAATTCCAGTATTAAAAATGTATGCACTCACTAACTGTAAGTCGCTCTGGATAAGAGCGTCTGCTAAATGACTAAAATGTAATGTAAATGTAACATTTCCTCTGAATAAGAGTAGGGAGCTAGAGATACCACTAGATGGGGGTATCGAACACCAATAACAGGCAATATACCAGTTACAGAAAACACTATAATAACAATTCTTCATTCATGCCTGATGGGTGGAGAGTTTTTAAATAGAACATCCACCTGCATTCTGTCTGGAGATGACTGAATTCAAGATTACCAACCCTACGTGAACGTTTTATCTGCTGTATAGCATGGAGGAGACAGGTTGACCGGCCTCTGAGAAATGACGTGCAATAGTGGATTTAGGTTAATTTCTCTCAGTCTACTGGTTTTGCCCACATATTGCATGGACAACAGATAAGGTACAGTGAGGGAAAAAAGTATTTGATCCCCTGCTGATTTTGTACGTTTGCCCACTGACAAAGAAATTATCAGTCTATAATTTTAATGGTAGGTTTACTTGAACAGTGAGAGACAGAATAACAACAACAAAATCCAGAAAAACGCATGTCAAAAATGTTATACATTTATTTGCATTTTAATGAGGGAAATAAGTATTTGACCCCCTCTCAATCAGAAAGATTTCTGCCTCCCAGGTGTCTTTTATACAGGTAACGAGCTGAGATTAGGAGCACACACTTAAAGGCAGTGCTCCTAATCTCAGTTTGTTACCTGTATAAAAGACACCTGTCCACAGAAGCAATCAATCAGATTCCAAACTCTTCACCATGGCCAAGACCAAAGAGCTCTCCAAGGATGTCAGGGACAAGATTGTAGACCTACACAAGGCTGGAATGGGCTACAAGACCATCGCCAAGCAGCTTGGTGAGAAGGTGACAACAGTTGCTGCGATTATTCGCAAATGGAAGAAACACAAAATAACTGTCCATCTCCCTCGGCCTGGGGCTCCATGCAAGATCTCACCTCGTGGAGTTGCAATGATCATGAGAACGGTGAGGAATCAGCCCAGAACTACACTGGAGGATCTTGCCAATGATCTCAAGGCAGCTGGGACCATAGTCACCAAGAAAACAATTGGTAACACACTACACCATGAAGGACTGAAATCCTGCAGCGCCCGCAATGTCCCCCTGCTCAAGAAAGCACATATACAGGCCCGTCTGAAGTTTGCCAATGAACATCTGAATGATTCAGAGGAGAACTGGGTGAAAGTGTTGTGGTCAGATGAGACCAAAATCGAGCTCTTTGGCATCAACTCAACTTGCCGTGTTTGGAGGAGGAGGAATGCTGCCTATGACCCCAAGAACACCATCCCCACCGTCAAACATGGAGGTGGAAACATTATGCTTTGGGGGTGTTTTTCTGCTAAGGGGACAGGACAACTTCACTGCATCAAAGGGACGATGGACGGGGCCATGTACCGTCAAATCTTGAGTGAGAACCTCCTTCCCTCAGCCAGGGCATTGAAAATGGGTCGTGGATGGGTATTCCAGCATGACAATGACCCAAAATACACAGCCAAGGCAACAAAGGAGTGGCTCAAGAAGAAGCACATTAAGGTCCTGGAGTGGCCTAGCCAGTCTCCAGACCTTAATCCCATAGAAAATCTGTGGAGGGGAGCTGAAGGTTCGAGTTGCCAAACGTCAGCCTCGAAACCTTAATAACTTGGAGAAGATCTGCAAAGAGGAGTGGGACAAAATCCCTCCTGAGATGTGTGCAAACCTGGTGGCCAACTACAAGAAACGTCTGACCTCTGTGATTGCCAACAAGGGTTTTGCCACCAAGTACTAAGTCATGTTTTGCAGAGGGGTCAAATACTTATTTCCCTCATTAAAATGCAAATCAATTCATAACATTTTTGACATGCGTTTTTCTGGATTTTTTTGTTGTTATTCTGTCTCTCACTGTTCAAATAAACCTACCATTAAAATTATTGACTGATAATTTCTTTGTCAGTGGGCAAACGTACAAAATCAGCAGGGGATCAAATACTTTTTTCCCTCACTGTATATGACGTTAGAAGAGCTGCATGTGAGGAACTGTTTGATAGCGTATTGTTTACAGTGGCGATTTTAGCATGTAAATCTTGGTGGGGGAAAAAATAAATAAATTGGGGGATGCATGCCAGCAAAGCCACTACACAACACAACACAACACTAAACAATACATTAATTGCATTATAACGGTGATAAACGGTGCCCACAAACTGTTAGGGCCTACATAAAGCTGTCCCAACAGCAGAGTTCCAACAGCAGTCCCAACACCCTACCACTGCTACACCTGGCTATCAGCAGAGCCTTGTCTGGCAGCGAAACAGTTCATTCAGCCTAATTTACTGCCTTTAAAAAAAACACAGCGGATATGACTGACTTGCGTAAACAAATGTGGTTTCTACTGACAATTGAGATGTACAAACTATGGCATAACGGGACGACAAGCAGATAAGAGGCAATCCGTAATTTCGATTAAGACATTAATGAGTGATCTAGGATGGACGTAGTCAATATAACTACTTGTTCAGCACTTTTGAAATGTACAGCGACAGAATTCAGAACATGGGCCGTTCTTACAGTGTTCGCCCTGTACACCAAGTCAGAACCGTAGGATAAATAAAGGGAGCATATAAGCAGACAATAAAAGCTCTTACAATATTCCATGAATAAATTTCTCTAAAACAGGTTATAGGCTACATGTGCACCACCAAGTCAGAACAGTAGGCGAAATTAAGAGGGGAAAATAGACCAAATTATTAGGGTGAGGCACATGGGCTACTAACAGTTTACTACACAACATACACTTAGTATTACTTTCTTAGCTACAGTATACATATCTCCCTGGCATATTACATCATTTACGCAGCAGAATACAATACATTTTTGGACTCACCTTGTTGTGCTGTGCTCAATTGAACAGGAAGGTGGCGCTGCGGTCCTTCCTGGGCAAACTTTGTCATCAAACCTTGTCATCAAAGTCTGACATTCTCGCGATTTATGGTACTTTCAAGACAACTGGGAACTTTGAAAAAAAAAACAAGGTCGAATCATGATGATGTCAGTGATCTTCAGGTCGTAGCTCTAGAAAGAGGCCAGAGTTCCCGACTTACAATTCCGAGTTGGATGACCATTCGAAACCTATTTTGCCAGTCGGAGCACGTTTTTTCCCGAGTTCCCAGTTGTCTTGAACTCACTGAAGTCAGATTTCCCAGTTCCGAGTTTTGAGCGGGGCAGAAATCATGCTGGATTGACAGCATAGCCAATGTTGAATGTTTTATAATTTTAAACTTGGAAAAGAGATCCTTAAACCCAGACTTGGACCACACATCCACTCCACTGAATTGCAGGCTAGTGATTGCTTTGCAATGCTTGCAGTTAGCCACTGATTCCTTCCAAACCACTCATTGTTGAATATGCGATTTCGAACTTATATAAAACGCATCGGTGCTCATCGGCCATTGGACATAGACATTACACAACAAGTTGGAAATCGCAAATTCAACAATGAGAGGTTTGGAAGGAATCAGTGGCTAACTGCAAGCATTGCAAAGCAATCACTAGCCTGCTATTCAGTGGAGTGGATGTGTGGTCCAAGTCTGGGTTTAAGGATCTATTTTCCAAGTTTAAAAGGATAAACATTCAACATTGGCCATGCTGTCAATCCAGCATGATTTCTGCAGCGCTCAAAACAACTGGAAACTCGGAACTGGGAAATCTCAGACTTCAGTGAGTTCAAGACAACTGGGAACTCTGAAAAAACGAACTCCGACTGTGATAATACGTTTTGAACGGTCATCCAACCCCGAATTGCAAGTTGGGAACTCGGGCCTCTTTCTAGAGCTCTGACCTGAATATCACTGACATCATCATGATTCGACCTTGTTTTTTCTTAGTTCCCTGTTGTCGTGAAAGCACCATAAATCCAGAGAGTGCCAGACATTGATGACAAAGTTTGATGACAAAGTTTGATGACAAAATTTGCCCACGAAGGTCCACCGCGCCACCTTCCTGTTCAAGTGAGCACAGCACAACAAGGTGAGTCCAAAAATGTATTGTATTCTGCTGCATAAATGATGTAATATGCCAGGGAGATATGTATACTGTAACTAAGAAAGTAATACTAAGTGTATGTTGTGTAGTAAGCTGTTAGTAGCCCATGTGCCTTACCCAGTGGCAATTTTAGCATGTAAATCTTGGTGGGGCAAAAAATAAATAATGTGGGATGCATGTCAGCAAAGCCACTACATAACACAACAGTAAACAATACATTAATTGCACTATAACGGAGACAAACGGTGCCCACAAACTGTTAGGGCCTACATAAAGCTGCTCTGGATAAGAGCGTCTGCTAAATGACTAAACTGTAACTGTAAACTGTCCCAACAGCAGTCCCAACACCTTAACACTGGTACACCTAGCTATCAGCGGAGCCTTGTCTGGCAGCAAATGCGGGCTGCAGTTGCACACTTGCGCCGTTCTTATATAGATCAGTGAATTGCGCTGAATGCGTAGCACTACGCAGACCTAACGCTCTCAAACGAAGTACTTCCGCCCAGACGGTACGTCATCAATACTGGCGGTATTTTGACAACATAAATTAAATGAACTAGCTAGCCAGTCGTGAAGTTGACAGCTGTATGATATAGTGAAATACTATACGTTTTAAGAAAATAAGCCAGCTAAATATTTCAAATATGGTAGGTGTACATGTTGTTTGACAAAGTGATAAACAGTCGATTTCCAATAGCTGCATTTTCTCCTATTTGTAACGTTAATGATATCACTTGTTTACAGTCGGTAATGCTATCTATTTCACTGCTAACCTTTGCTAGCTAACGTTCGTTTGCTTATTTTTGAGGTTTTGGTAGCTACCTAGCAGCTGTAATGTTTCTGCTAAGAGTACTTCCTGCTTTTACTGCTTTCGTGTTAAAAAAAAATACTTTGTTTGTCTGAAATTTTCATTAGAATTGCTGAGGAAGCTGGCTATCTAATTTACTAAACTAGCTAACTTAATCTGATTTGCTAGTATGACTTCAAGGTATTTTCGTAACTCACCAAAGTTAAGATGTTGGTAGAGTGCTGACGAACATTTCTCTGTATGCGCCTGGTGTAATTTTTCCAAAACATGAATAAACTACTTTTGAAAATGTTCCGCCAAACTCACTGGTCCACGCTATAGTGCAGATCCAACGCATGCGCGTGGACCAGAGCTAACTAGTTACCCACTTGTTGATAACAATATTGAGAATTTCTTGATTTCAGAGTTCCAACGAGGTACAACAGGAGAATGTAAGTACGGTAGCCAAATTTGAGCCTTTGTAAATTACAATAATTTATCCATTCAACATGCATGTCCTAATTCTGACATTTTTGTCTCAGGGACAGCCACTGGACACAGAGTCAGAGGTCCAGGATACTCCAGCACCACCTGCCATTCCTTTCTACACAGAGTGCTCGGAGGCTGCACAGGCAGAACTGGTGAATGAGTGTGAAGAGCAGTTTGCCCAGCTGCAGATGGTACTGGTTCTGATCTGTTTACAATGACAGCTTGGTTCTGCACAGACACCTTTGGATGATGTGATATTATTGTGTTAATGTTAAAATTGTATATTCTGTTTGTTTTTCAGCTTCAGAACGAGATCATTCTCGCAGAGCCAGACTCGGATGAAAACCCACAAGAACAGGTCAGAGATTGCCCTATTTCCCTATAGCTGAATGAAAGCATTAGTATGTGTGATGCATGTACTTTTTACATTATCTTGCCTTATCTGCTGCATATCTGTTATTTGTCCAACAGTCTGTGAATAGATTGACAGCTGTAGCAGCTGAGCTGAAGCAGTGGCAGACAATACAGCCAGAACGTGAGTGTCTGGTTTCTACTCGGAATATAATTCCTTTATAACTCATTGATTGTAAATATACTGTATGACTGAAACATAAGCATATGTAACATCAGAATGTGGTTTACTTTCTATCCATAGTGTTGTCCACAAATCCTGAGGTGTTACTCGCCGTTGGAGCAGAGGAGGTAAATTGACATGTGGATGTTGTCTTCCACAGTAGTAGTTACTGTTGGAAATTTTTCAAAAATATCAATAATATATTTCTATGCAGTTACCTTTTAATATAGGTATTTCAGATATCAGCTATTTTACAGTTATACAGAGGCTTATGCTTATGAAAACTAACCATATTCATGTTCAACAAGTTTATTTAAAAAAACTTATTTCCTACTTCCACAGTTACAGAAGCTGAATTCACAACTGGAGTTGGTCCTCTCCTGCTCACAAGCCAAGAGAGACACTCTGAGAGAGACTTTAAAAAAGTATTGTTTGAATGTGATTGTCTTTTAGATTGTTATTCTAAATCTCCAACCCTTTGAATGTTGATATGGAGACAGTAGATTTTACAGTATAGATCTGTGTTCCTGTTTCAGTGAACAGAAGTGGTTGGGGGAAAAGAAGGAAGTGTTGAGGGCAGGCACTGAACATGTGGTCAAACAGCGACTGGAAAACGAAAGGTTATCAGAACACAGGTACTTGACAACAACTGGGCCATGTTTGTTAGGGCACACTGTAAATTTAACATTTTACAATGGTAAAGAAAAACAAATGTTTTTTATTGGACAAGTTCAGATTGTACCTCCCCGTTTCACTACATTTTGGAGCGTTTTCTTCGGTTTCCTGCCTATGAATATGACCCTGAATAATAGAAAATTACACATAAACCAACCCATTGAAAACTATCCTGAGTTTAATATGGAAGTGCTGCTGTCGTTCAGTGTGTTGCAGGACACCAAGAAGAAGATCCAGAAGATGAAGGATTACCAGGACAGACTGATGGAGACCCTGGCAGATGTACTGGAGGAACACTTCCCACTTCCTACACAAGAGACCAACGCTAACAAGAAGAAAAAGGTGGTAGTCTAAGTGATGTATTATGTGGCACTGATGGAGGGGTTCCTCAATGGTCCCATATTGTTTTCTACAGTGGCATCTAGCCTCGTCTCAGATCTGTTTGTGCTGTGTAGCCAACCTTTATGTCTGTTGGGCAAGAGAGCACAAACAGATCTGGGACCAGCCTAGATGGCATGATTTTTGTGTCCATTTTCAGAACATTCCTCAAGAGCTGAACGAGAATCTAATTTCGCTCAATGAAATCCTGGAGGTAAGTCTCTGTTCGCATGCATTGTTTGTGTTTTATTATTCAACCCGGTGCTCTGTTTTAATTTTGTATTACTTTATTGCTACATGCTTGAGCCAGTAGCAGCTTTATAGTCTAGCTTTATATGACCATCTATATTTTACACTTACATTACACTCACATCTTTGTAATGTAGATCAACTTGATCACAGTACAACAAATGGCATAAAAACAACCCTACTCACCTCTTGCTCCAATTGAACAACAACATCAATTGTCATCTTAAACCCTTATCTTAATCTTAAACCTTATCTTCCATTGTTAAAATGTGCAGCTGCTGATGAACAAGACTTTGGAGACGCCTCACGATCCCTACATATTGACAGACGAGACGTTCTGGCCCCCGTACACAGAGATGCTGCTGCGCTACGGCATTGCACTGAGACACCCAGAGGACTGTTTCAAGATCCGCCTGGAAACCTTTTATTAACAGGAACTGGTCAGACATTTTGGATCCAGTTTGGTCAGCGTGTATAGCAGCCTGATCCCAGATGTTTATGTTGTCTTGCCATCTCATTGTCATGCCATCTACCATAAGTGTTGGTTATGCAGTACAAACAGATCTGGGACCAGGCTTGGTGTATAGTAATATCATGAGTATGTATTGAGATAGTGGCTTGATACGTCACTGGTTTATAGTGTTATTTCCTGTATGTTTCACAATACATTAACCTTTTGTATGTTTTTTTATATGTTAAAGATGGGATGTTGCTCTCTCTGGCTACTGGAACACAATGTGATTATGCATACTTTGGATATGGGGAAACCTTAAATTGTTATTGTGTATATATTTCCATGTATCAATGTATGTCAGATTTGTTCTTAATAAAATGAAAAATCATAACAAAAAAGACAGACATTCGTTATTCACTGTAGCACTTTGTTCTAATCTGAAGAACAGAAAACAACATCTTGATACATCAGTACTTGATTCACAGCAGTCTATTTATAACTCAAGTACATAAGAACTTGTATCATATTTTTGCACATATCTACAGAAATTCTTAAGGAAAGAGAACCTGAACCTACAACACATTGAAAAATGCTTAAAATTCATTGTCAAGAAACCCTGACGTGCGTCAGCCGTTTACGTCATCTCCAGCATCCAATCCCGAGAGCCGTTTAAGCATGTTCACGCCCCTCCCGGGAGTTCGTGCATTCTTGTGGGCGGAGACGAAATTTCGGTTCCGGGTATTTTTTATACTTCTCTCGAAGGCGTCCATTTGTCTGATTATGGTCTTAAATCATAAAGTTCTACAAATTCACGAACGTTCAAGGTAGAAAACAGTTTTATTGAAAGAACAAACAGAATATCAGCAAAGATGACGACCCGATCAGAGAGAGAGAAGGCCCTGAAACTCAACGAGCAGCATCAGGCCATTCTGTCCAAAATGCTGAGAGAGGACGACAACAAATACTGCGCCGATTGTGAGGCGAAAGGTAACTATATAACACGATGTAAACGTCGTTAAATTATGTGTCATTTGATGTTACATTACTGTTCCAGTTTCAGTTATTCGTCTAGCCAGACTCAGACTGAGTTGTTAGCTAGCTATGCTATGCTAACTGTATGTAGCAGCTAGTCTGCTGACACCTTCCTTCCTCTTTAGCATTTAGCCGGTAGCAACTAGGCTAGCTAGCTTGCAAAGCTATGCTAGGTAGCATTTTGTCTCCCACCACACCCCATGATCCAAACTTTAGTCATACATGTAAATGCAAGTTTCTACACCTTTGCACCATGAAAGTCACCACTGGGAAACTATCCCTAAATGTAAAAACATGTCACTCTAAAATAATGCACAGGGAAGACATGCCAATCTGAAGTCCTGTTGTGACACCTGCACCACAGGTACAGACATGTTTTGATAAGTGAATCTTCCCTTACCTGGGTCGTGATCATTAGGCACCTAACAGAAGAGAACGGACTGAAACCGGGAGGGACTACCTGAACTTGTTCTGTTGCAAAACATTTAGCTTCGATGTGCACTAACGAGTACGACGCTGTCTCTGCCTGCCAGGTCCAAGATGGGCATCATGGAACCTGGGAGTGTTTATCTGTATCCGATGTGCTGGCATCCACAGGAATCTTGGGGTACACATATCACGGGTAAAATCTGTCAACCTGGACCAATGGACAGTAGCACAAATACAGGTAACTAGCCAATGTCCAAGATTTATAATATTCATAAATTGGACATTTGGGATGTCATATATTGACCTATATTTATTGACACTGACACCTCTCTTTCTTGTATATCCTACTGGCCGAATACAAAGTTGCCTTATTAACCCATACTTATCATGTCCCTCCTGCTGTTTCACTATCCACCCTCCACCCCTCTTTCTCTCTATCTCTCCCTCTTGTCTCACAGAGCATAGTAGATATGGGCAACTCCAAGTCCAGGCAGCTTTATGAGGCCAACCTTCCAGACAACTACAGAAGGCCCCAGACAGACCAGTATCCTTACAACCACACACACACACACACACACACACACACACACACACACACACACACACACACACACACACACAGTCTCTCTCTCTCACACACACACACACACACACTGTGGTTCCCAAAAAGCTTCCCATAACACAGATACTTAACCCTTTTATAATATTGCTAATTTTTTTCCTTAACCCCTGACCCCAGAGCAGTGGAGTTCTTCATCAGGGACAAGTATGAGAAGAAGAAGTACTACAGCAAGAATGTGACCAATGGAGGCAGCGTATGTATCTCTGACACCACACTCAAACTGGCTTGCGGATAGTGCTAGAATGTGTAACACTGTCTTATTTGTATGTAGATTCTCCAAAGTGTTGCTTGTTATGTGTTAGGTTAAAGGGATACTTTGGGATTTTGGCAATGAGGCCCTTTATCTACTTCCCCAGAGTCAGATGAACTCTTGGATACCATATGTATGTCTCTGTGTCCAGTTGGAGGTAGTTTCACAAGCCAATGCTAGCATCTATTTCCACAGGTGGTTATGGTGCTGCTGGGTTACTGTTATTGTGGATATGGCCTAAACATTTTGGAACATTATTCAAACAAGATTAGGCCTATATCTCACTTCCTCCATTGCTTTTTTCTAATTTCCTCTTATGATGTTCCTATACAGCCAAAAGACAAGGAGACCAAGAGAGAGAAGGAAACTGATAGAGGAACCAAGCTGTCATATAATGCCAAGGTACGGTGGTTTTTGAATGGATACATATTTAGACTCCTTATAAGATATCTGTCTCAACCCAACCCGTATTCCTTTTTCGGCAATCACACTGTACTCCCTGTTTGTCTCTTTTGAGCTTTGCAGTCAGTATTATAGATTTATTTTCATTACAACTGTTCCACTCATCATGACACTCCATTCTATAGCGGTCAGGTTTTAGTTGTTTAATGGGAGCAGACTTAAAGGGCAATTCCGCCACTTTTCAACCTCATATTCATTCTCCGGCACCACACCATTGTCTACATATGTGGAAATGGCACATTTCTATGATCTGTGGTTAAAAAGATAAGAAAAAATGCTTAGCTGTAACATTACAGGGTAGGATTAAAAGTAAGAAAACTGTGATTTTCAAAACTTGCAACATGTTTCTAGCCAGAGAGAGGGTATTTTCTTGCTCCCCATGTCACCAATCTCATAGTGTTTGTTTTTTAAATGTTTAAACTTTTTATTATGTCATCGGGTAGAACTTAGACTTTATCTATTTTTTTCTACAAAAAGTAGAAATGCGCCATTTAACAGTCTAGTATGGCAAACTGTATGGAAAACATGACTGTTAACAGGTCCGGCATTATACTAGTACTTAATATAACTATTTACAAATGTCCATGGTCACCATGTCCAGCAAATGGATTTGTTGTGGTGCATCTCACTGTGTAGTTACTTTGACGTGTTGATACATTGATGTCTTGGTGAAAAGTAGATCATCCTTGGGGTTAGGGTTAGAGTGCTGGGTGTCGAGCTCCCGGCATGTTTGTTCCTAGACAAAGCATTGAGCAGTGCATTGAATGTGGTCAAGTAACCCAAGGCTGATGATGCAACTAACCTTTGACCTCTAAGAGGGCTTGACCTCTGAGGGTTTGAAATATCCCTCACATGTCTAATGAGAAGTAAACCTCAGGATCTTTGTTTTATTATGAACTAAATCTATGCTCAACCGAAGCCCTCCATATTTAGCCATTAGTCTGGAAAAAGCTTAACACGTTACTTCCAAGACTACGTTATTATTTTTTCACAATCATTATGCCTTTTCTATTGGACTCCTCACCTCTGAAGAGTGAAGAGACCCGGCAAGCCCCCAAAGCCAGTCCTGTGAAGATTGCAGAACCTCCCGTCAACCTACTTGGCCTTGGTAAGACCAAACCAATCAGTTTTCCAGTCAACCAGGGTCGAATTCATTAGCAAATGGTCATATTCAGGGTTGTATTCATTAGCAAAATGTTTTGTGGCAGAAAAACGAAAATTAGAGTTTCATATTGGACAAGTTCAGGTAGTCCTTCCTGGTTTGAGCCCGTTTCCCTTCGTTTGGTGCCTATTGAATACGACCCTACTGACAGTAAACCAGTCAGTTATTCAGACATGCTGAGTCCTGAACAATACACATTCTTCTTATGTACATTTTGTCCTCCCCTGTATAACCTGTTTTAGACTTCTCTCAGTTTTTTTTACTCTCTCCCTCTCTCTAGATGCTCCAACAGCGGCCCCTGCTAACAATGGTAGTGCTGCTAGCACAGCAAGCAGCGACTTGGATATCTTCGGCCCCATGGTGTCCAACCCCCTCCCTTCATCTAATGCTGCTGCTCAGTTCTCTCAGGTAACACAATCTGATGACCTCACTACTTCCCTGGTCCCTATGGACACCCAGCCCCACAAACATAAATACACATACTGAACCTCTACCTGTATATTTACAGTGAGGGAAAAAAGTATTTGATCCCCTGCTGATTTTGTACGTTTGCCCACTGATAAAGAAATGATCAGTCTATAATTTTAATGGTAGGTTTATTTGAACAGTGAGAGACAGAATAACAACAACAAAATCCAGAAAAACGCATGTCAAAAATTTTATAAATTGATTTGCATTTTAATGAGAGAAATAAGTATTTGACCCCCACTCAATCAGAAAGATTTCTGGCTCCCAGGTGTCTTTTATACAGGTAACGAGCTGAGATCAGGAGCATACTCTTAAAGGGAGTGCTCCTAATCTCAGCTTGTTACCTGTATAAAAGACACCTGTCCACAGAAGCAATCAATCAATCAGATTCCAAACTATCCACCATGGCCAAGGCCAAAGAGCTCTCCAAGGATGTCAGGGACAATATTGTAGACCTGCACAAGGCTGGAATGGGCTACAAGACCATCGCCAAGCAGCTTGGTGAGAAGGTGACAACAGTTGGTGCGATTATTCGCAAATGGAAAAAACACAAAATAACTGTCAATCTCCCTCGGCCTGGGGCTCCATGCAAGATCTCACCTCGTGGAGTTGCAATGATCATGAGAACGGTGAGGAATCAGCCCAGAACTACACAGGAGGATCTTGTCAATGATCTCAAGGCAGCTGGGACCATAGTCACCAAGAAAACAATTGGTAACACACTACGCCATGAAGGGCTGAAATCCTGCAGCGCCCGCAAGGTCCCCCTGCTCAAGAAAGCACATATACAGGCCCGTCTGAAGTTTGCCAATGAACATCTGAATTATTCAGAGAAGAACTGGGTGAAAGTGTTGTGGTCAGATGAGACCAAAATCGAGCTCTTTGGCATCAACTCAACTTGCCGTGTTTGAAGGAGGAGGAATGCTGCCTATGACCCCAAGAACACCATCCCCACCGTCAAACATGGAGGTGGAAACATTATGCTTTGGGGGTGTTTTTCTGCTAAGGGGACAGGACAACTTCACTGCATCAAAGGGACGATGGACGGGGCCATGTACCGTCAAATCTTGAGTGAGAACCTCCTTCCCTCAGCCAGGGCATTGAAAATGGGTCGTGGATGGGTATTCCAGCATGACAATGACCCAAAATACACAGCCAAGGCAACAAAGGAGTGGCTCAAGAAGAAGCACATTAAGGTCCTGGAGTGGCCTAGCCAGTCTCCAGACCTTAATCCCATAGAAAATCTGTGGAGGGAGCTGAAGGTTTGAGTTGCCAAACGTCAGCCTCGAAACCTTAATAACTTGGAGAAGATCTGCAAAGAGGAGTGGGACAAAATCCCTCCTGAGATGTGTGCAAACCTTGTGGCCAACTACAAGAAACGTCTGACCTCTGTGATTGCCAACAAGGGTTTTGCCACCAAGTACTAAGTCATGTTTTGCAGAGGGGTCAAATACTTATTTCCCTCATTGAAATGCAAATCAATTTATACCATTTTTTGACATGCGTTTTTCTGGATTTTTTTGTTGTTATTCTGTCTCTCACTGTTCAAATAAACCTACCATTACAATTATAGACTGGTCATGTCTTTGTCAGTGGGCAAACGTACAAAATCAGCAGGGGATCAAATACTTTTTTCCCTCACTGTACATGCACAACATATTACCTATATCTCTACATCTCAATGATGGCTCAGTTGATAGAGCATGTCGCTTGCACCGCCAAGGTTGTGCGTTCGTTTCCCATGGAGGACCAGTGGAAGAAAAAAAAATATATACAGTTGAAGTCGGAAGTTTACATCTTAGCCAAATACATTTAAACTCAGTTTTTCACAATTCCTGACATTTAATCCTATTAAAAATTCCCTGTTTTAGGTCAGTTAAGATCACCACTTTATTTTAAGAATGTGACATTTCAGAATAATAGTAGAGTGATTTATTTCAGCTTTTATTTATTTCATCACATTCCCAGTGGGTCAGAAGTTTACATACACTCAATTAGTATTTGGTAGCATTGCCTTTAAATTGTTTAACTTGGGTCAAACGTTTCGGGTAGCCTTCCACAAGCTTCCCACAATAAGTTGGGTGAATTTTGGCCCATTCCTCCTGACGGAGCTGGTGTAACTGAGTCAGGTTTGTAGGCCTCCTTGCTCGCACACGCTTTTTCAGTTCTGTCCACATGTTCTGTAGGATTGAGGTCAGGGCTTTGCGATGGCCACTCCAATACCTTGACTTTGTTCTCCTTAAGCCATTTTGCCACAACATTTTGCCACAAATGGAAGGTTGTCCATTTGGAAGACCCATTTGCGACCAAGCTTTAACTTCCTGACTGATGTCTTGAGATATTGCTTCAAAATATCCACATCATTTTCCTTCCTCATGATGCCATCTATTTTGTGAAGTGCACCAGTCCCTCCTGCAGCAAAGCACCCCACAGCATGATGCTGCCACCCCGTGCTTCACGGTTGGGATGGTGTTTTTCAGCTTGCAAGCCACCCCATTTTTCCTCCAAACATAACGATGGTCATTATGGCCAAACAGTTCTATTTTTGTTTCATCAGACCAGAGGACATTTCTCTAAAAAGTATGATCTTTGTCCCCATGTGCAGTTACAAACCGTAGTCTGGCTTTTTTATGGTGGTTTTGGAGCGGTGGCATCTTCCTTGCTGAGCGGCCTTTCAGGTTATGTCGATATAGGACTTGTTTTTACTGTGGATATAGATACTTTTGTACCTGTTTCCTCCAGCATCTTCACAAGGTCCTTTGCTGTTGTTCTGGGATTGATTTGCACTTTTCGCACCAAAGTATGTTCATCTTTAGGAGACAGAACGCGTCTCTTTCCTGAGCAGTATGACGGCTGCGTGGTCCCATGGTGTTTATACTTGCGTACTATTGTTTGTACAGATGAACGTGGTACTTTCAGGCCTTTGGAAATTGCTCCCAAGGATGAACCAGACTTGTGGAGGTCTACAAATTTTTTCTGAGGTCTTGGCTGATTTTCTTTTGATTTTCCCATGATGTCAAGCAAAGAGGCACTGAGTTTGAAGGTAGGCCTTGAAATACATCCACAGGTACACCTCCAGTTGACGCAAATGATGTCAATAAGCCTATCAGAAGCTTCTAAAGCCATGACATAATTTTCTGGAATTTTCCAAGCTGTTTAAAGGCACAGTCAACTTAGTGTATGTAAACTTCTGACCCACTGGAATTGTGATACAGTGAATTATAAGTGAAATAATCTGTCCGTAAACAATTGTTGGAAAAATGACTTGTGTCATGCACAAAGTAGATGTCCTAACCTACTTGCCAAAACTATAGTTGGTAAGAAGAAATTTGTGGAGTGGTTGAAAAACAAGTTTTAATGACTCCAACCTAAGTGTATGTAAACTTCTGACTTCAACTGTATATATATATATCCATCCATGCATGCAGGCCAGTGCATGTTAGCGTGAGAGAAGTTTGAAGATCAAGAGACTGAATATGGTTAGCGACTTTTCTTACGTAGTTCTTACAGTTTTTGCTTCCTTCTTCCAGGCTAGCTCCAGTACCCCAGCCAGCACTCCAACACAACCCCCAGCAGCAACCCCATCCTCAGGCTCTACCCAGGGAGACCTGGACCTGTTCAGTGAGACTGGTGGTGGAGTTGGCATTAAGGGGGAGGACACCGGGGCCAAGAAACACCTCTCCAAGGACTCCATCCTGTCCCTGTATGGGAACACCAGTATGCCTCAGATGCCCCAGCACCAGCAGGCCCCGCCTGGTAAGGAGAAATACAGACAAGCGTACACATGCACATACTGTACACTCATGCAGGGCTCTACACTGACCTTTTTTTACAAGGAGCACATGTGCGCCTAAGTTGAAAAATGTAGGAGCACACAAAGACATTTAGGAGCACAATGACAAATATGAGGTTAACAAGCCGTTTTCTTTATAGTAATGAATCTGTGCTCAGTGTATTCTCCATGGCACTCAGGGGCTTCGGTACAGTGAAGTAATCATTACAACAATTATCATCTGGGGGATTTTTTTTTAAAATCCAGGCGCACTTGTGCTCCTAAATTAATATTCCAGGTCGCACAGCAAAATATTTAGGCGCATATGCAAGTAAAATGGTCGCCCTGTCATGCATCATTTTGGGCATGTGCACGCAAACACAAGTGCATGCACACACACACTCACACACACACACACACCAACCAATAACACAGAGGTTGGAAATGGTCCCCAACTGGCTCTGGGCTATATAGTGTAAATACCAAACACTTCTAAAGTAGCAAGTCACCAACCAAGTTGTTCAGTCACTTTCCCACTCTCTCAGTTTATCTGTGGCAAGCCGTCATAAAGGTTAACAGAACGTTTTATTTTGAAAGAAAGACAAACTGTGCAACCCTGTTCTCAGTATTTCTCCTCTCTTTCTCCACTCCAGCTGGTATATACATGAACCCCGCCCAGATGCAGTTTCCAGTAGGCATCCCCAGCAGCAGGTCCCCACTGGCTACCAGGCCTTTCCTGGCATGGGCACGGGCATGCCCCCCACCACCGTCATGGGTGCCATGATGGCTCAGAGCGGAGCCGCCATGATGGGACCCAACACAGGCATGATGGTTGGCATGACGATGCCCAACGGTTTCATAGGACAAGCGCCTGCGGCCGGGATGGTTGGCATGGCTCCGAGGATGATGGGGGTACCCCAGGGGGGGATGCCCGCGGGTATGGTGCCCGCTCAGGGCATGCAGGGGATGTATGCCGTCCAGCCTGGGCAGCAGGGCCAGTGGAACATGGGACAGGTATGGTAGTTATTTTGTTGTCTCGTTCTTTGGCATATTGGGGTTTTTCCCCTAGGAGTAAGCTTTGCATTTGAAGTATAAGATGGTTTAATCAGAATACAAGATCAGTATCTTTGGGAGTTAACATAATTAGGTAATGTTACCATATTGCCATAACTATCCAATTTTCTGAGATCGATATAGATGCATTGGGGTAAGGGGTTTGATTTTGTATTAGGCAATATTGTGTTTCCCTGACCCTGACACCTTTACCTTACTACTCGTCTCTCTCTTTCTTCCCCAGATGAACCAGCAGATGTCAGGGATGAGTCTGAACGGTGCCGGGGGGCATGGCCTTCGGTCAGCCTGCCTCCACCATGGGAGGCTGGGCCGCTTCACCCTCCGGTCAGACACTCAGCACACAGCTCTGGAAGTGACCCACCTGGAGGTCAAAGATCAGGGATTGGGGGTCAGGGCAGCGGAAGAGGGGGTCTCAACCAGGGGGTCCGAAATTCAACATCCAACCCCCCCAGCAACCTTACTATGAACTGATGCCCGTTCTCCAACTGTTACTGACCACTCTCCAACATCAAGCTTATCTGTCTCTGTTCGCATACTGAAGAGATGCATCCTTTCTTCAGGTAAGCACAGATCCATTGGTGATTGGACAGGTGAAAGCAAGGTGACGGTCTTATTACTCTGACCGGCCCAACCAAATCAGATCAGTGATTACTTCAAGGAAGGAAGCATTTCTGAAGTATTCAAACGGGGCACATCTCTCTCTCTCTCTTTGTCTCTTTCTGTCTATCTATCCCTCTGTCTTTCAGTCTCTCTTTTGTGAGTGAATTGGGCGTCATCATACATACACCATCATACGCAGGATGGCAGTCTGTGCCTGTTATGTGTTAGAAATCATAACTCTTTTAATTTTCCTTTTTTGGAGAAAAAAAATGAGCCCTGTAACACAACAATGACATCATCGACAACATATCGAAAAAGCTGCAGGACCAGTTACACAAGCTTTTATTGTATCATTATTATAAAAAAATATTATAGAGAATTAAAGAATAGTATTTAAACTTTGGGAGAAGACATGGCTATCATTTCTGTGAATACTGCTCTCCTATGTACAGCTCTGTATAACCTTCTTTTAAAGTACCTGTGGTTCCCCTACAAAATAAAGTATGATAAACTGTGTCTGATGTGTGTTCTAGATTCTAGACTTCTGGGTTCTAGATTTTGCCATTAACAACATTCAAAGTCAATTCTACCAGAACACCTAAGAAGGTAAAGAAGTTTGCATTTAAAACATGTCTACTCCATGTATCTCTTTTTTCCAGGGGTAGGCTACAGACATGCAAATGTCAGGGTGGTATCATTCTTTAACCATCCTTTGCAGAGCTGGCAAGTTATATACACCACATTTACAGTATTACATAAGAGGGAAAATAGTCACGGGGAGACAAGAGCTCCCTGTAAGTAGGCTAAATATTTGAAATAATTCTGTTGATGGTGCAATATGGTAAAAAACATTTAAGAATAATTTTCTGAAAAATAACTGAATGAAGAAGAACTGAACTGGAGAGTTTTGTAGAAAAAACGAATTCCCAGTTGAGGAAAAGCGCGGGACATGATTTTAGCATGGTCCCTTTTGAGTGCATAAACAGTGAGGGTGTTGACCCTAGTTTACTCGATATTCTACAATCAATTACAATATTCAGAGGACGACATATTCTTAACATGTTGGTATTGGCCAGCGTGTGACTCTCATGTGCTACACCTTCCGTTGTTGATGATCCACTTGAGGAGGAGAATACAGCGAAGGTGCCCGATTAAGAGCTCCGGGCCCGTCTATCCGACTGACGCTTCTCCCTCCCTGTACCATCGACGCTCCCTCCGCTGCTACTACCTTTCTGAACTGCCTCAACACCGTCAGCTGTGGAAACCATCCCCCAAGTCAAAACCAGCCAATGTCAGAATCCTACATTAGTTTTGTTTTTAAAGCGTATTTGAAATTCTCTTTAATGAAAAGTGCTATATAAAATAAATGTAGTATTATTAAACAGAGATAGAATTCCTGGTCACACTTTATTTGGATAGTCCCGTATAAATAATCTACAGATGGGCATACTTTCAACAAACGATCTGTTGATAAGCAACTGCTTGCCAAGGTTAGGGTTAGTTTAGAATAAGGGTAAGGGTTACGTTTAGGGCTAATGTTAAGGGTTAAGGCTTAGGGTTAGTGGATAGTTAGTTGAAATGCTGACAGTTATTGAACATCTACAAACCATCCACTTGGGACTATCCAAATAAAGTGTAACCGAATTCCATTCGAAACCCTGCGTAATGGCATTCTGGACATAAAGAATTCCATCTCTATGCGACAGAGAGGGTCACAATGCCGACGCTTCGTATGGAACTCCAGAACCAGAGAGTTATGTTCAGAACTCTCAAGAAATCTTCAGTTCTTGATCGACAAACGAGAGATACAGCATTATGGCAAGCTTTTCATTCATCCTCCCTGAAGACGGACATTATTCTATTAAGGACAACGCAGTTAACTCAGGTAAGAATAATTTAATTATTTCAGTCTTAAAACTAAAATATTAATTGATTTAATTCTTAGTAGAAAGGAAATATCTTCAAACTTAGAATAAGATGGCTGTAAAGGCTTTTGTTGTTAGTTACCAAGCAATGTAACCATGCAAAATTAATATTTACAGCTGTAAATGGTTTTACTTAGGCCAAGTAAAATATGCAATGTCTCAATTATCTCTCCTTCCTCCCAAAGTGCGCACTTGTTCACTTCACTGAATTGAAAAGAAATGACTGGTATAAGAAATATGGTTGAAACTCCCACTAGCCTATGCCTCCACCAATCCAACGGTTTAAGATGTCTGGGAAGTAGAGAAGGAGTGCACACTTTAAGGAAATAGGAGATATTATTGGAACACACATTATTTGCCATGAGTGAAAAGGAAAATATCCCTCCCTTTCTTATAATGCTAAAAATCTGTTTTGTTGATCCTGTGCTGTCATGGCGTTTCTTTCAGGGTGGATTTCAATGGTGACCCAACTCAACACCCTTGAAGGTCCAGAGTCAGAGAGTCAGAACATCCGTCAGAGCTTTGCAGAGATACTTGGCGACAAGTACCACTACGCGAATGCCATCAACAGCTCTCTGCTCTGGACTGTTGGGTACACCCCCTACATTCCCCCAGTTCTGAAAGGAAGAAGCTTCCCCTCTGTCGAGAGCTTCTTCCTGGATGAGTGGGAGCCACTGACACTCCAGCAGACTCCTCAGGTTCTGTCCACCAGTGTTTCCATCAAGGAAGACAACCTGAACCAGTCGTCTGCAGGCCTAGTATCTCAGGTTCTGTCCACCAGTGTTGCCATTATGGAGAATGACCTAATCCAGTCTGCTGCAGGCCTAGTGTCTCAGGTTCTGTCCACCAGCGTTTCCATTGTGGAGAATGACCTGATCCAGTCTGCTGCAGGCCTAGTATCTCAGGTTCTGTCCACCAGTGTTTCCATTGTGGAGAATGACCTGATCCAGTCTGCTGCAGGCCTAGTATCTCAGGTTCTGTCCACCAGTGTTGCCATTACGGAGAATGACCTGATCCAGTCTGCTGCAGGCCTAGTGTCTCAGGTTCTGTCCACCAGTGTTTCCATTGTGGAGAATGACCTGATCCAGTCTGCTGCAGGCCTAGTGTCTCAGGTTCTGTCCATCAGTGCTTCCATTGCGGAGAATGACCTGATCCAGTCTGCTGCAGGCCTAGTGTCTCAGGTTCTGTCCACCAGTGTTTCCATTGTGGAGAATGACCTGATCCAGTCTGCTGCAGGCCTAGTATCTCAGGTTCTGTCTACCAGTGTTTCCATCGTGGAGAATGACCGGTTCCAGTCTGCTACAAATCTAGTGTCTCAGGATGAGGACTCCACCCTGAGAGCCTCCAACCAACCTGAGGTCCATGTGGCTGATGTGTCAACCAAGGGAAGTAGACTTACCATCACTATTTCTATGGGTTCAACCAAGAGTAGCCATGTTGCTTTACGTGAAGTTGATGCTAGTGCTACCAGCCTGGAGCAGTCTGCTGAGAAAATGTCTACCTCTACTACTGATGTCAACGACATCTCATCAACTGCTGCTGCCAAGAAGAAGAAGAGGTGTGGATTATTCTCATCTCTCTGGAGAGCTCTCAGGGGGAAGAACAAGAAGCCTGTAAGTAATAACTCATACTGTAATTCTCTTTTGTACTTAACATAATCATTTATCAACTATTTTGATGCTAATATCCAGTGATAATGGCTGTCTGTAAAATAGGTTTTCTATATTTTATACCTTTCGTTTTTCAGGCTAAAGTGGCTTCCAAGAAAGAGGATGAAATCAACAAGGATGAGAGCCGCCTCACCTGCCACCACAACACTATACAGGGAGATCACTGATGCAGGCACCAACAATGGTGTTTCTATTTTCTCTCACACTTTTTCTTCATCCCCAATCCCCTTCCCACACCCCACCCATTTTATCTTCAATAAACCTTTTGTCGTTGCATTTGATTGTGTTTTGTCTTTGATTGGTATCACTGTCATTGATAAGGGCAGGGGTTTAGTAGTTCAACTACATGTCAATCAATCGCTGGTTAACTTTCAAACTCCGAAGGGAGACAACCGAGGCAAAGACGTAAGCAGGAGGGCAACTGTGACCTTCAGAAATGTGCAAAGATGTGAACAGTTTGTAACAATGTAACAACGCTAATGCAATCAGTTATCTCCACATTTTCTGGAGAATAACATGCATTCTCGCTCAGGGCCTCTAGATGGAGTAGCAAGCACAATTCTGAGGGTTCCCCTCATAATGCTTTTATCAGCTGTTGGATATGGGGATATTCCCATATTAGGAATTCCTGTGGGAGATTTATACCATGAAATCCTGCAGCGCCCGCAAGGTCCCCCTGCTCAAGAAAGCACATATACAGGCCCGTCTGAAGTTTGCCAATGAACATCTGAATTATTCAGAGAAGAACTGGGTGAAAGTGTTGTGGTCAGATGAGACCAAAATCAAGCTCTTTGGCATCAACTCAACTTGCCGTGTTTGGAGGAGGAGGAATGCTGCCTATGACCCCAAGAACACCATCCCCACCGTCAAACATGGAGGTGGAAACATTATGCTTTGGGGGTGTTTTTCTGCTAAGGGGACAGGACAACTTCACTGCATCAAAGGGACGATGGACGGGGCCATGTACCGTCAAATCTTGAGTGAGAACCTCCTTCCCTCAGCCAGGGCATTGAAAATGGGTCGTGGATGGGTATTCCAGCATGACAATGACCCAAAATACACAGCCAAGGCAACAAAGGAGTGGCTCAAGAAGAAGCACATTAAGGTCCTGGAGTGGCCTAGCCAGTCTCCAGACCTTAATCCCATAGAAAATCTGTGGAGGGAGCTGAAGGTTCGAGTTGCCAAACGTCAGCCTCGAAACCTTAATAACTTGGAGAAGATCTGCAAAGAGGAGTGGGACAAAATCCCTCCTGAGATGTGTGCAAACCTTGTGGCCAACTACAAGAAACGTCTGACCTCTGTGATTGCCAACAAGGGTTTTGCCACCAAGTACTAAGTCATGTTTTGCAGAGGGGTCAAATACTTATTTCCCTCATTGAAATGCAAATCAATTTATACCATTTTTGACATGCGTTTTTCTGGATTTTTTTGTTGTTATTCTGTCTCTCACTGTTCAAATAAACCTACCATTAAAATTATAGACTGGTCATGTCTTTGTCAGTGGGCAAACGTACAAAATCAGCAGGGGATCAAATACTTTTTTCCCTCACTGTACATGCACAACATATTACCTATATCTCTACATCTCAATGATGGCTCAGTTGATAGAGCATGTCGCTTGCACCGCCAAGGTTGTGCGTTCGTTTCCCATGGAGGACCAGTGGAAGAAAAAAATATATATACAGTTGAAGTCGGAAGTTTACATCTTAGCCAAATACATTTAAACTCAGTTTTTCACAATTCCTGACATTTAATCCTATAAAAAAATCCCTGTTTTAGGTCAGTTAAGATCACCACTTTATTTTAAGAATGTGACATTTCAGAATTGTCAGTGTTGATGTGGATGCGGTTGAGGAGTCAGACGTAGGACGCATAGGCTGAGTCACACAAGACTTTACTAACTGTATAAACAATACAAAATAAAGGACCTCAAAACCAGGAGGCGAGCGACAACGCAACACAGTGCGTCACAATAAACAAAGTCCAGAGTACTGCACAGGTGACACCAACGGACAGGCGGAAAATAACACACAAACTAACGAAAACAACACAGGAAACTTATAGGGCACATAATCAGACCCAAACGGACACAGGTGATACAGACAGACCCAACCAAACGAACATCGAAACATTCAACGGTGGCAGCTAGTACTCCGGGGACGACGAACGCCGAAGCCTGCCCGAGCAAGGAGGAGGAGCAGTCTCGGCAGAATTCGTGACAGTAACCCCCCCCCTGGACGCGCGGCTCCAGCCGTGCGCCGACCCCGGCCTCAGGGACGACCAGGAGGACGCGGAGCCGGGCGCGTGGGATGACCACGGTGGAACTCAGTCAGGAGGGATGGATCTAGGATATCCCTCCTAGGCACCCAGCACCGTTCCTCCGGGCCGTACCCCTCCCACTCCACGAGATACTGGAGACCCCCCATCCGACGTCTCGAGTCCAAGATGGTCCTGACCGTGTACGCCGGAGCTCCCTCGATGTCCAGTGGGGGCGGAGGGGTCTCTCCTATCTCACCTTCCTGGAGTGGACCAGCTACCACCGGCCTGAGAAGAGACACATGGAACGAGGGGTTAATATTCTTATAATCAATAGGCAGTTGTAACCTGTAACACACCTCGTTCAATCTCCTCAGGACTTTAAAAGGCCCCACAAACCGCCGACCCAGCTTCCGGCAGGGCAGGCGGAGGGGCAGGTTTCGAGTCCCTCACTGCGGTGGCGATCGGCGCTCGCCTTCTGTCGACGGATGGCCCGCTGCAGATGGACATGTGCAGCGTTCCACGTCTCGTCCGAGCGCCGAATCCACTCATCCACCGCAGGAGCCTCGATCTGGCTCTGGTGCCATGGTGCCAGAACCGGCTGATACCCTAACACACACTGGAAAGGGGTTAGATTGGTGGAGGAGTGGCGGAGAGAGTTCTGTGCCATCTCTGCCCAGGGGATATACCTTGACCACTCCTCTGGCCGGCCCTGGCAATAGGACCTCAGAAACCTACCCACATCCTGGTTGACTCGTTCTACCTGCCCATTGCTCTCTGGGTGGTAACCCGAGGTAAGGCTCACCGAGACCCCCAAGCGTTCCATGAACTCCCCCCAGACTCTGGAGGTGAACTGGGGACCTCGATCAGACACTATATCCTCGGGAACCCCATAGTGCCGGAAAACGTGGGTAAATAGGGCCTCAGCGGTCTGTAGGGCAGTAGGGAGACCCGGCATTGGGAGGAGACGACAGGCCTTGGAAAACCGATCCACAACGACCAAAATGGTGGTATTCCCCTGGGAGGGGGGAAGGTCGGTCACAAAATCCACCGAGAGGTGGGACCATGGTCGTTGTGGAACGGGCAGGGGATGTAACTTCCCCCTGGGCAGGTGTCTAGGCGCCTTACACTGGGCGCACACCGAGCAGGAGGAGACAGAAACCCTCACATCCCTAGCTAACGTTGGCCACCAGTATTTCACGCTAAGGCAGTGCACTGTCCGGCCAATACCTGGATGTCCAGAGGAGGGTGATGTATGAGCCCAATAAATAAGGCGATCACGAACCTCGAGCGGAACGTACGTCCGCTCCACAGGACACTCTGGGGGAGTAGGGTCGGTACGTAACGCCCGCTCGATCTCCGCATCGACCTCCCACACCACCGGAGCCACCAGACAAGACTCCGGCAGTATGGGAGTAGGCTCAATGGACCTCTCCTCTGTGTCATACCGCCGGGACAGGGCGTCTGCCTTACCGTTCTGGGACCCTGGGATGTACGTGATCTTAAAAACAAACCGGGTTAGGAACTGTGATGTCACGAGAGGCTGTGTCCTGGAGGGACGTTACATCCCCCTGAGGTGGCTGCAAACCCAGACAGCTATGGCTCCATCTGCTGGTATGGTCGGGAACTCCACCCCTCTATGGCCAATCTTCCCACGCAGCTGAAACAAATGAGGAGCTAATGAGCTGAAGGTTTGGGAGGGGTGAAGAGACACAGTCTCCAACCTGGGCTCTCTGGAGGACAAGAGTGCTGCACGTCCACTTCCATGAGGAATATAAGGATTTGGAGATACTTACCTTTGGGAAATACTCACCTTTGGATATATGCACCTGTGGAAATACGTGAGAGACATTTGGAAGGACTTTTTGCTGGGTTGGCCACTAGCTGCAACGTGGACTACAGTAAGGCTGGGGAAAAGTTATCTGAGCGAGTGAGAATTATGATTTTGGATGTGGAAGAGACATCCCTGAACTGTTAACCCTTAAAGAGCCACAAGAGAACAGAATTTTGTTATATTTTCGTTAATTTCCCAAGACCTATAATAAAATCCTTGTTTTGTTTGAACCTTGTCTCCTTGCACTACTTGAGCAATCCCGCTGAAAGCTGTGTAGCCTCTCGTGACGTCACAGATGGTGGAGAATGCGGGCACGCTCAAGCGTTAATAGTGCATGTCAGAGGAGGATACCGAAGGTTGGATCACCCAGTTTTCCAAGTTGGCCGTAGGCTCCCCCGCCCGACTGAAATGGAGGACATATTGAAAGCCCTTGTTGCTGGCCAGCAAGCCCAGATGCAAGCAAACGTGGCTCTCTTGGAGGAGCAAAAGAAAGCCAACCTTCTGAAGGCAGAGGAATTGCAGTTGCAGAGACAGAGGGTGGTCCAAAATACCCGCCCAATAAAGGCAAGTGACTTTATATCTAAGATGGGAGCTACCGATGACATTGAGGCATACCTGCATGCATTTGAGGCCACGGCCACTAGGGAAGCCTGGCCCAAGCAACAGTGGGGTTGGTCTGTTAGCCCCCTTTCTAACCGGGGAATCGCTGAATGCTGTCCGGGACCTGGGCCCTGACCAGGTTACTGACTATGATGCCCTGAAGTCTGAGATCCTCAGCAGATATGGACTCACAAAGTTTGGTATGGCCCAGCGCTTTCACAGCTGGACCTTCCAACCAGACCAACCTCCTCGGGCGCAGATGCATGAACTTGTCCGAATCGCAAGGAAATGGCTGGATCCGCAGAGGAATACAGCAGCGGCGGTGGTGGAGGCCGTTGTGGTGGATCGTTACCTACGCGCCCTGCCTTATGAGGCAAAACGGTTCATCAGTCAACAGGCCTTGACCACGGCTGATCTGACCGTGGAAGCTGTGGAAAAGTACCAGGCCACAGCGGAGATGCTGAATGCTTCCCGAAAAGACCCCAGGAGTGCGGCCCCACCACAAATGGGAAGAACCCGTCCAAAGGACCCCAAGGTCTCGAACCCAGCCACGTCAGGACTTATCCCGGCTCCAGGGGGAGCCAGAAACCAGGCGGGTCCAAGAAGAGTACACCAGGAGGGGGAAACTCGACAGTGTTACCGGTGTGGGGGAGATGGGACATATCTCCTGGCAGTGTGGGAAACCAGCCGAGGAACCTATGCCCACTGCGGAGTCCTCCAGCTCAGCACCCACACACCGTTTTGCCTCGCTCTTGGGAGTCGTAGATGGCGGCCCAGATCGACCCCCCACCTGCCCGGTAACTGTGAATCACCATGATGTGGAGGCCTTACTGGATTCTGGTAGCCGGGCCACCCTGGGGCGTAAGGATTTGGTGGGCCCAACGTGTCTGACCCTGGGGAAAGTCCTCCCAGTTTCCTGTGTCCATGGGGACACCAGAGAATACCCCATTACTGAACTTACAATGACCAGCACACGGGGAACCATACACACGACGGCGGGGTGGTTGATTCCCTCCCCGTCCCTGTCCTAATTGGACGAGACTGCCCAGCCTTTTACCCACTCTGGAGAGAGTCTCAGGAGAGGATAACCCGAGTACCTCGGAAACGGAGAGGCAAGACTCATCCTGGGAAGGCTCCGTGCAATCCTCCGAGTTACTCACTCCCGCCCGGGCTCTGATAGGGATGGCAGGTGCCCAGACCGACACAGAGACGGAGCTACAGAATCTGGACAAAGAACTGTCTGGTCTGAAGGGGACCGCTGAGAGGTATCGTTTGTTAAAGCAACAGTTAGACATGAAGACAGAAGAGTTAGATATCCTCCAGGCTAAACTCCAACAGAGCTCCTTCCCTAAGCAACAGGAGGAGCTGGAGAGGCTGCGCAGGACCATCGAGGAGTGTGAGGAGACCCTGCGCAGTAGTAAGGAGGTCCAGAAGAAGGCAGAGGAGAAGTACAAGGTGTTGGAGAACAAGATGAAGAATGCGGAGGCAGAGAGAGAGAAGGAACTGAAAGCTGCTCAACAGAAGCTAAACTCTGCTAAAACCAAGGCTGATGCGTTCAGTAAGAAACTCAAGGAGAGACAACAGGAGGCTGAGTCCCTGGTCCTAGAGTTGGAGGAGTTGAAGAGAGAGCAGTCTGGCAAGCACCACGGCAATGCGGACGCCCTCTCCGGCGTGATGCCTTCTTCGCTGCCTTTACCCCGACGAGGACGTCGGTCCCGAGGAGGGGGATGTGTGATGTCACGAGAGGCTGTGTCCTGGAGGGACGTTACATCCCCCTGAGGTGGCTGCAAACCCAGACAGCTATGGCTCCATCTGCTGGTATGGTCGGGAACTCCACCCCTCTATGGCCAATCTTCCCACGCAGCTGAAACAAATGAGGAGCTAATGAGCTGAAGGTTTGGGAGGGGTGAAGAGACACAGTCTCCAACCTGGGCTCTCTGGAGGACAAGAGTGCTGCACGTCCACTTCCATGAGGAATATAAGGATTTGGAGATACTTACCTTTGGGAAATACTCACCTTTGGATATATGCACCTGTGGAAATACGTGAGAGACATTTGGAAGGACTTTTGCTGGGTTGGCCACTAGCTGCAACGTGGACTACAGTAAGGCTGGGGAAAAGTTATCTGAGCGAGTGAGAATTATGATTTTGGATGTGGAAGAGACATCCCTGAACTGTTAACCCTTAAAGAGCCACAAGAGAACAGAATTTTGTTATATTTTCGTTAATTTCCCAAGACCTATAATAAAATCCTTGTTTTGTTTGAACCTTGTCTCCTTGCACTACTTGAGCAATCCCGCTGAAAGCTGTGTAGCCTCTCGTGACGTCACAGAACATGTTCCACCTAGCCTGACGAGGGTTTAATCTCCTAGCTGCCCGGATGTACTCCAGGTTACGGTGGTCAGTCAGAATGAGGAAAGGGTGTTGAGCCCCCTCAAGCCAATGCCTCCACACCTTTAGGGCCTGAACCACGGCTAACAGCTCCCTGTCCCCTACATCATAATTACGCTCCGCCGGGCTGAGCCTCTTAGAATAGAACGCACAGGGGCGGAGTTTAGGTGGCGTGCCGGACCGTTGCGACAGAACTGCCCCAATACCGGCCTCTGACGCGTCTACCTCAACTTGGAATGGTAAAGCGGGGTCCGGATGCGCCAGCACCGGAGCCGAAGTGAACAGGTTCTTCAGTTTAACAAATGCCCTGTCCGCTTCAGCTGACCACTGCAAACGCACCGGGCCCCCCTTCAGCAGGGACGTAATGGGAGCTGCCACCTGTCCAAAGCCCCGGATAAACCTCCGGTAGTAATTAGCAAAACCCAAAAACTGCTGCACCTCTTTTACAGTGGTTGGAGTTTGCCAATTACGCATGGCAGACACACGGTCAACCTCTATCTTCACACCAGACGCAGACAATCGATAACCTAAAAAGGAGATGGACTCCTGGAAAAACAAGCATTTCTCTGCCTTGACATACAAGTCATGCTCCAACAGCCTCCTCAACACTCGGCGCACCAGGGCTATATGCTCGGCTCGTGTAGAAGAGTGCACTAGGATGTCGTCGATGTACACTACCACACCCTGCCCATGCATGTCCCGGAAAATCTCGTCCACAAAGGATTGGAAGACTGAAGGAGCATTCATTAACCCGTATGGCATGACGAGATACTCGTAATGACCCGAGGTGGTGCTAAATGCTGTTTTCCATTCATCTCCCTCCCTAATGCGCACCAGATTGTACGCGCTCCTGAGATCCAACTTTGTGAAGAACCGCGCTCCGCGTAATGATTCAGTCATAGTCGCAATCAGAGGAAGAGGATAACTGTACTTAACCGTGATCTGATTGAGACTACGGTAATCAATACACGGGCGCAAACCCCCCGTCCTTCTTCTTCACAAAGAAGAAACTCGAGGAAACCGGGGAAGTGGAGGACCATAAGTATCCCTGTTCCAAGGACTCGGCTATGTAAGTCTCCATAGCCGCTGTCTCCTCTTGAGACAGGGGATACACACGGCTCCGCGGAAGTGCCGCTCCTGTTTGGAGATCTATCGCACAATCCCCCTGTCTATGAGGTGGCAACCGTGTTGCCCTCGTTTTGCTGAACACAAGTGCTAAATCCTCATATTCAGGGGGAATGCGCATTGCGGGCACTTGGTTCGGACTCTCCACCGAGGTCGCCCCTAAGGAAACCCATAGACATCTCCCTACACACTGGGCAGACCACTCCATAAGAGCCCTCTGTTGCCACGCAATGGTAGGATCATGGGCGCTTAACCAGGGAAGCCCCAGCACCACGGGATGCGCAGGAGAGTCAATCAGATAAAACTGAATGATCTCCTCATGACCCCCTGCGTCGTCATCTTAAGTGGTGCTGTGACTTCTCTAATCAACCCCGACCCCAGCGGCCGGCTGTCTAGGGCATGAACTGGGAAGGGGGCTTCCACCGGCCGAAGGGGGAATTCCTAACCTATAACAAAATTCACGATCAACAAAATTCCCAGCTGCGCCTGAATCTACTAGCGCCTTATGCTGGGAATGAGGTGCCACCTGTGGAAATCTCACAGGTATACACAGGTGACCAACAGAGAGCTCTGGGTAAGTGGGGCGCCTACTCACCTGAAATGACTCCCCAGTGCGTGACCTGTTGTCCCCTCTCCCAGGAGACCCTCCCCAGCACCTAGCCGCGGTGTGCCCTCCACGGCCACAGTTGGTGCAGGGGACGGCCCCCTCGGGTTCTCTCTCCTCCTCTCTCTAGCGCCAGCACCCCCGAGCTCCATGGGAATCGGCTCGGAGGTGCTGGAGGGTGGAATGGACGACCCCCATTCGGGACGTCCGCGGGTAGCCAGCAGGGTGTCGAGACGGATGGAAATGTCCACCAACTGGTCGAAGGATAGGTTGGTGTCCCTGCAGGCCAGCTCACGACGAACGTCCTCTCGTAGGCTGCACCGATAATGGTCGATGAGGGCCCTCTCATTCCACCCCGCATCGGCCGCTAGAGTCCAGAACTCCAGGGCGAACTCCTGTGCGCTCCTCTTCCCCTGTCGGAGGTGGAACAGACGCTCCCCGCCGCCTGCGTAGGTGATGGTGGCGGCGTCTATTCCCCTCCATTCGGCGTTGGCCCACTCCAACGCCTTGCCGGAGAGACAGGAGATGAGGGCGGAGACGCTCTCGTATCCCGAGGGCGCCGGGTGTATGGTGGCCAGGTAGAGTTCCACCTGCAGGAGGAACCCCTGACACCCGGCTGCGGAACCATCATATGCCCTCGGGAGCGAGAGCCGAATGCCACTGGGTTCCGGTGCTGGGAGAGGAGGACTGGCCGATGGTGATGGTAAGGTGTGCGAAGGCGTGGGCACCTCTCCCGTAACCAACCGGCGCAGAGTGTTGGACACCTCGTTCATGGCGGCCCCAAGTTGCCGGATCATGGTGTCTTGATCGCTGATCCGATCCTCCAGCGACTTGGGTGCCGCCGCTGCTCCTGCTGACTCCATAGCTGGTGTGTTATTCTGTCAATGCTGATGTGGATGCGGTGTGAGGAGTCAGACGCAGGACGCATAGGCTTAGTCCAACAAAGCTTTACTAACTGAAAACAATACAAAATAAAGGATCCCTCAAAACCAGGAGGCGAGCGACAACGCAACACAGTGCGTCACACTAAACAAAGTCCAGATACTGAACACGACACCAACGGACAGGCGGAAAATAACACACAAACAACGAAATCAACACAGGAAACTTATAGGGCACATAATCAGACCCAAACGGACACAGGTGATACAGACAGACCCAACCAAACGAACATCGAAACATTCAACGGTGGCAGCTAGTACTCCGGGGACGACGTAACGCCGAAGCCTGCCCGAACAAGGAGGAGGAGCAGCCTCGGCAGAATTCGTGACAAGAATAATAGTAGAGTGATTTATTTATTATTTATCCCATTCCAGTGGGTCAGAAGTTTACATACACTCAATTATTTGGTAGCATTGCCTTATTGTTTAACTTGGGTCAAACGTTTCGGTAGCCTTCCACAAGCTTCCCACGTTTTCTTTATAGTAATGAATCTGTGGTCAGTGTATTCTCCATGGCACTCAGGGGCTTCGGTACAGTGAAGTAATCATTACAACAATTGTCATCTGGGGGAATTTTTTTAAAATCCAGGCGCACTTGTGCTCCTAAATTAATATTCCAGGTCGCACAGCAAAATATTTAGGCGCATATGCCAGTAAAATGGTCGCCCTGTCATGCATCATTTTGGGCATGTGCACGCAAACACAAGTGCATGCACACACACACACTCACACACACACACCAACCAATAACACAGAGGTTGGAAATGGTCCCCAACTGGCTCTGGGCTATATAGTGTAAATACCAAACACTTCTAAAGTAGCAAGTCACCAACCAAGTTGTTCAGTCACTTTCCCACTCTCTCAGTTTATCTGTGGCAAGCCGTCATAAAGGTTAACAGAACGTTTTATTTTGAAAGAAAGACAAACTGTGCAACCCTGTTCTCAGTATTTCTCCTCTCTTTCTCCACTCCAGCTGGTATATACATGAACCCCGCCCAGATGCAGTTTCCAGTAGGCATCCCCAGCAGCAGGTCCCCACTGGCTACCAGGCCTTTCCTGGCATGGGCACGGGCATGCCCCCACCACCGTCATGGGTGCCATGATGGCTCAGAGCGGAGCCGCCATGATGGGACCCAACACAGGCATGATGGTTGGCATGACGATGCCCAACGGTTTCATGGGACAAGCGCCTGCGGCCGGGATGGTTGGCATGGCTCCGAGGATGATGGGGTACCCCAGGGGGATGCCCGCGGGTATGGTGCCCGCTCAGGGCATGCAGGGGATGTATGCCGTCCAGCCTGGGCAGCAGGGCCAGTGGAACATGGGACAGGTATGGTAGTTATTTTGTTGTCTCGTTTCTTTGGCATATTGGGGTTTTTCCCCTAGGAGTAAGCTTTGCATTTGAAGTATAAGATGGTTTAATGAGAATACAAGATCAGTATCTTTGGGAGTTAACTTAATTAGGTAATGTTACCATATTGCCATAACTATCAAATTTTCTGAGATCGATATAGATGCATTGGGGTAAGGGGTTTGATTTTGAATTAGGCAATATTGTGTTTCCCTGACCCTGACACCTTTACCTTACTACTCGTCTCTCTCTTTCTTCCCCAGATGAACCAGCAGATGTCAGGGATGAGTCTGAACGGTGCCGGGGGGGGCATGGCCTTCGGTCAGCCTGCCTCCACCATGGGAGGCTGGGCCGCTTCACCCTCCGGTCAGACACTCAGCACACAGCTCTGGAAGTGACCCACCTGGAGGTCAAAGATCAGGGATTGGGGGTCAGGGCAGCGGAAGAGGGGGTCTCAACCAGGGGGTCCGAAATTCAACATCCAACCCCCCCCAGCAACCTTACTATGAACTGATGCCCGTTCTCCAACTGTTACTGACCACTCTCCAACATCAAGCTTATCTGTCTCTGTTCGCATACTGAAGAGATGCATCCTTTCTTCAGGTAAGCACAGATCCATTGGTGATTGGACAGGTGAAAGCAAGGTGACGGTCTTATTACTCTGACTGGCCCAACCAAATAAGATCAGTGATTACTTCAAGGAAGGAAGCATTTCTGAAGTATTCAAACGGGGCACATCTCTCTCTCTCTCTTTGTCTCTTTCTGTCTATCTATCCCTCTGTCTTTCAGTCTCTCTTTTATGAGTGAATTGGGCGTCATCATACATACACCATCATACGCAGGATGGCAGTCTGTGCCTGTTATGTGTTAGAAATCATAACTCTTTTAATTTTCCTTTTTTGGAGAAAAAAAAATGAGCCCTGTAACACAACAATGACATCATCGACAACATATCGAAAAAGCTGCAGGACCAGTTACACAAGCTTTTATTGTATCATTATTATAAAAAAATATTATAGAGAATTAAAGAATAGTATTTAAACTTTGGGAGAAGACATGGCTATCATTTCTGTGAATACTGCTCTCCTATGTACAGCTCTGTATAACCTTCTTTTAAAGTACCTGTGGTTCCCCTACAAAATAAAGTATGATAAACTGTGTCTGATGTGTGTTCTAGATTCTAGACTTCTGGGTTCTAGATTTTGCCATTAACAACATTCAAAGTCAATTCTACCAGAACACCTAAGAAGGTAAAGAAGTTTGCATTTAAAACATGTCTACTCCATGTATCTCTTTTTTCCAGGGGTAGGCTACAGACATGCAAATGTCAGGGTGGTATCATTCTTTAACCATCCTTTGCAGAGCTGGCAAGTTATATACACCACATTTACAGTATTACATAAGAGGGAAAATAGTCACGGGGAGACAAGAGCTCCCTGTAAGTAGGCTAAATATTTGAAAGAATTCTGTTGATGGTGCAATATGGTAAAAAAACATTTAAGAATAATTTTCTGAAAAATAACTGAATGAAGAAGAACTGAACTGGAGAGTTTTGTAGAAAAAACGAATTCCCAGTTGAGGAAAAGCGCGGGACATGATTTTAGCATGGTCCCTTTTGAGTGCATAAACAGTGAGGGTGTTCACCCTAGTTTACTCGATATTCTACAATCAATTACAATATTCAGAGGACGACATATTCTTAACATTTTGGTATTGGCCAGCGTGTGACTCTCATGTGCTACACCTTCGGTTGTTGATGATCCACTTGAGGAGGAGAATACAGCGAAGGTGCCCGATTAAGAGCTCCGGGCCCGTCTATCCGACTGACGCTTCTCCCTCCCTGTACCATCGACGCTCCCTCCGCTGCTACTACCTTTCTGAACTGCCTCAACACCGTCAGCTGTGGAAACCATCCCCCAAGTCAAAACCAGCCAATGTCAGAATCCTACATTAGTTTTGTTTTTAAAGCGTATTTGAAATTATCTTTAATGAAAAGTGCTATATAAAATAAATGTAGTATTATTAAACAGAGATAGAATTCCTGGTCACACTTTATTTGGATAGTCCCGTATAAATAATCGACAGATGGGCATACTTTCAACAAACGATCTGTTGATAAGCAACTGCTTGCCAAGGTTAGGGTTAGTTTAGAATAAGGGTAAGGGTTACGTTTAGGGCTAATGTTAAGGGTTAGTGGATAGTTAGTTGAAATGCTGACAGTTATTGAACATCTACAAACCATCCACTTGGGACTATCCAAATAAAGTGTAACCGAATTCCATTCGAAACCCTGCGTAATGGCATTCTGGACATAAAGAATTCCATCTCTATGCGACAGAGAGGGTCACAATGCCGACGCTTCGTATGGAACTCCAGAACCAGAGAGTTATGTTCAGAACTCTCAAGAAATCTTCAGTTCTTGATCGACAAACGAGAGATACAGCATTATGGCAAGCTTTTCATTCATCCTCCCTGAAGACGGACATTATTATATTAAGGACAACGCAGTTAACTCAGGTAAGAATAATTTAATTATTTCAGTCTTAAAACTAAAATATTAATTGATTTGATTCTTAGTAGAAAGGAAATATCTTCAAACTTAGAATAAGATGGCTGTAAAGGCTTTTGTTGTTAGTTACCAAGCAATGTAACCATGCAAAATGAATATTTACAGCTGTAAATGGTTTTACTTAGGCCAAGTAAAATATGCAATGTCTCAATTATCTCTCCTTCCTCCCAAAGTGCGCACTTGTTCACTTCACTGAATTGAAAAGAAATGACTGGTATAAGAAATATGGTTGAAACTCCCACTAGCCTATGCCTCCACCAATCCAACGGTTTAAGATGTCTGGGAAGTAGAGAAGGAGTGCACACTTTAAGGAAATAGGAGATATTATTGGAACACACATTATTTGCCATGAGTGAAAAGGAAAATATCCCTCCCTTTCTTATAATGCTAAAAATCTGTTTTGTTGATCCTGTGCTGTCATGGCGTTTCTTTCAGGGTGGATTTCAATGGTGACCCAACTCAACACCCTTGAAGGTCCAGAGTCAGAGAGTCAGAACATCCGTCAGAGCTTTGCAGAGATACTTGGCGACAAGTACCACTACACGAATGCCATCAACAGCTCTCTCTGCTCTGGACTGTTGGGTACACCCCCTACATTCCCCAGTTCTGAAAGGAAGAAGCTTCCCCTCTGTCGAGAGCTTCTTCCTGGATGAGTGGGAGCCACTGACACTCCAGCAGACTCCTCAGGTTCTGTCCACCAGTGTTTCCATCAAGGAAGACAACCTGAACCAGTCGTCTGCAGGCCTAGTATCTCAGGTTCTGTCCACCAGTGTTGCCATTATGGAGAATGACCTAATCCAGTCTGCTGCAGGCCTAGTGTCTCAGGTTCTGTCCACCAGTGTTTCCATTGTGGAGAATGACCTGATCCAGTCTGCTGCAGGCCTAGTATCTCAGGTTCTGTCCACCAGTGTTTCCATTGTGGAGAATGACCTGATCCAGTCTGCTGCAGGCCTAGTGTCTCAGGTTCTGTCCACCAGTGTTTCCATTGTGGAGAATGACCTGATCCAGTCTGCTGCAGGCCTAGTGTCTCAGGTTCTGTCCACCAGTGTTTCCATTGCGGAGAATGACCTGATCCAGTCTGCTGCAGGCCTAGTGTCTCAGGTTCTGTCCACCAGTGTTTCCATTGTGGAGAATGACCTGATCCAGTCTGCTGCAGGCCTAGTATCTCAGGTTCTGTCTACCAGTGTTTCCATTGTGGAGAATGACCGGTTCCAGTCTGCTACAAATCTAGTGTCTCAGGATGAGGACTCCACCCTGAGAGCCTCCAACCAACCTGAGGTCCATGTGGCTGATGTGTCAACCAAGGGAAGTAGACTTACCATCACTATTTCTATGGGTTCAACCAAGAGTAGCCATGTTGCTTTACGTGAAGTTGATGCTAGTGCTACCAGCCTGGAGCAGTCTGCTGAGAAAATGTCTACCTCTACTACTGATGTCAACGACATCTCATCAACTGCTGCTGCCAAGAAGAAGAAGAGGTGTGGATTATTCTCATCTCTCTGGAGAGCTCTCAGGGGGAAGAACAAGAAGCCTGTAAGTAATAACTCATACTGTAATTCTCTTTTGTACTTAACATAATCATTTATCAACTATTTTGATGCTAATATCCAGTGATAATGGCTGTCTGTAAAATAGGTTTTCTATATTTTATACCTTTCGTTTTTCAGGCTAAAGTGGCTTCCAAGAAAGAGGATGAAATCAACAAGGATGAGAGCCGCCTCACCTGCCACCACAACACTATACAGGGAGATCACTGATGCAGGCACCAACAATGGTGTTTCTATTTTCTCTCACACTTTTTCTTCATCCCCAATCCCCTTCCCACACCCCCACCCATTTTATCTTCAATAAACCTTTTGTCGTTGCATTTGATTGTGTTTTGTCTTTGATTGGTATCACTGTCATTGATAAGGGCAGGGGTTTAGTAGTTCAACTACATGTCAATCAATCGCTGGTTAACTTTCAAACTCCGAAGGGAGACAACCGAGGCAAAGACGTAAGCAGGAGGGCAACTGTGACCTTCAGAAATGTGCAAAGATGTGAACAGTTTGTAACAATGTAACAACGCTAATGCAATCAGTTATCTCCACATTTTCTGGAGAATAACATGCATTCTCGCTCAGGGCCTCTAGATGGAGTAGCAAGCACAATTCTGAGGGTTCCCCTCATAATGCTTTTATCAGCTGTTGGATATGGGGATATTCCCATATTAGGAATTCCTGTGGGAGATTTATACCATGAAATCCTGCAGCGCCCGCAAGGTCCCCCTGCTCAAGAAAGCACATATACAGGCCCGTCTGAAGTTTGCCAATGAACATCTATATTATTCAGAGAAGAACTGGGTGAAAGTGTTGTGGTCAGATGAGACCAAAATCAAGCTCTTTGGCATCAACTCAACTTGCCGTGTTTGGAGGAGGAGGAATGCTGCCTACGACCCCAAGAACACCATCCCCACCGTCAAACATGGAGGTGGAAACATTATGCTTTGGGGATGTTTTTCTGCTAAGGGGACAGGACAACTTCACTGCATCAAAGGGACGATGGACGGGGCCATGTACCGTCAAATCTTGAGTGAGAACCTCCTTCCCTCAGCCAGGGCATTGAAAATGGGTCGTGGATGGGTATTCCAGCATGACAATGACCCAAAATACACAGCCAAGGCAACAAAGGAGTGGCTCAAGAAGAAGCACATTAGGGTCCTGGAGTGGCCTAGCCAGTCTCCAGACCTGAATCCCATAGAAAATCTGTGGAGGGAGCTGAAGGTTCGAGTTGCCAAACGTCAGCCTCGAAACCTTAATAACTTGGAGAAGATCTGCAAAGAGGAGTGGGACAAAATCCCTCCTGAGATGTGTGCAAACCTTGTGGCCAACTACAAGAAACGTCTGACCTCTGTGATTGCCAACAAGGGTTTTGCCACCAAGTACTAAGTCATATTTTGCAGAGGGGTCAAATACTTATTTCCCTCATTGAAATGCAAATCAATTTATACAATTTTTGACATGCGTTTTTCTGGATTTTTTTGTTGTTGTTCTGTCTCTCACTGTTCAAATAAACCTACCATTAAAATTATAGACTGGTCATGTCTTTGTCAGTGGGCAAACGTACAAAATCAGCAGGGGATCAAATACTTTTTTCCCTCACTGTACATGCACAACATATTACCTATATGTCTACATCTCAATGATGGCTCAGTTGATAGAGAAAAAAATATATATACAGTTGAAGTCGGAAGTTTACATCTTAGCCAAATACATTTAAACTCAGTTTTTCACAGTTCCTGACACTTAGTCCTATTAAAAATTCCCTGTTTGAGGTCAGTTAAGATCACCACTTTATTTTAAGAATGTGACATTTCAGAATAATAGTAGAGTGATTTATTTCAGCTTTTATTTATTTCATCACATTCCCAGTGAGTCAGAAGTTTACATACACTCAATTAGTATTTGGTAGCATTGCCTTTAAATTGTTTAACTTGGGTCAAACGTTTCGGGTAGCCTTCCACAAGCTTCCCACAATAAGTTGGGTGAATTTTGGCGCATTCCTCCTGACGGAGCTGGTGTAACTGAGTCAGGTTTGTAGGCCTCCTTGCTCGCACACGCTTTTTCAGTTCTGTCCACATGTTCTGTAGGATTGAGGTCAGGGCTTTGCGATGGCCACTCCAATACCTTGACTTTGTTCTCCTTAAGCCATTTTGCCACAACATTTTGCCACAAATGGAAGTTTGTCCATGTGGAAGACCCATTTGCGACCAGGCCTTGAAGCTCCAGTTGACGCAAATGATGTCAATTAGCCTATCAGAAGCTTGTAAAGCCATGACATAATTTTCTGGAATTTTCCAAGCTGTTTAAAGGCACAGTCAACTTAGTGTATGTAAACTTCTGATCCACTGGAATTGTGATACAGTGAATTATAAGTGAAATAATCTGTCCGTAAACAATTGTTGGAAAAATGACTTGTGTCATGCACAAAGTAGATGTCCTAACCTACTTGCCAAAACTATAGTTTGTTAAGAAGAAATTTGTGGAGTGGTTGAAAAACAAGTTTTAATGACTCCAACCTAAGTGTATGTAAACTTCAGACTTCAACTGTATATATATATATCCATCCATGCATGCAGGCCAGTGCATGTTAGCGTGAGAGAAGTTTGAAGATCAAGAGACTGAATATGGTTAGCGACTTTTCTTACGTAGTTCTTACAGTTTTTGCTTCCTTCTTCCAGGCTAGCTCCAGTACCCCAGCCAGCACCCCAACACAACCCCCAGCAGCAACCCCATCCTCAGGCTCTACCCAGGGAGACCTGGACCTGTTCAGTGAGACTGGTGGTGGAGTTGGCATTAAGGGGGAGGACACCGGGGCCAAGAAACACCTCTCCAAGGACTCCATCCTGTCCCTGTATGGGAACACCAGTATGCCTCAGATGCCCCAGCACCAGCAGGCCCCGCCTGGTAAGGAGAAATACAGACAAGCGTACACATGCACATACTGTACACTCATGCAGGGCTCTACACTGACCTTTTTTTACAAGGAGCACATGTGCGCCTATGTTGAAAAATGTAGGAGCACACAAAGACATTTAGGAGCACAATGACAAATATGAGGTTAACAAGCCGTTTTCTTTATAGTAATGAATCTGTGCTCAGTGTATTCTCCATGGCACTCAGGGGGCTTCGGTACAGTGAAGTAATCATTACAACAATTATCATCTGGGGGAATTTTTTTTTAAATCCAGGCGCACTTGTGCTCCTAAATTAATATTCCAGGTCGCACAGCAAATATTTAGGCCTTGCCAGTAAAATGTCGCCCTGTATCATCATTTTGGGCATGTGCACGCAAACACAAGTGCATGCACACACACACACTCACACACACACACCAACCAATAACACAGAGGTTGGAAATGGTCCCCAACTGGCTCTGGGCTATATAGTGTAAATACCAAACACTTCTAAAGTAGCAAGTCACCAACCAAGTTGTTCAGTCACTTTCCCACTCTCTCAGTTTATCTGTGGCAAGCCGTCATAAAGGTTAACAGAACGTTTTATTTTGAAAGAAAGACAAACTGTGCAACCCTGTTCTCAGTATTTCTCCTCTCTTTCTCCACTCCAGCTGGTATATACATGAACCCCGCCCAGATGCAACTTCCAGTAGGCATCCCCCAGCAGCAGGACCCCACTGGCTACCAGGCCTTTCCTGGCATGGGCACGGGCATGCCCCCCACCACCGTCATGGGTGCCATGATGGCTCAGAGCGGAGCCGCCATGATGGGACCCAACACAGGCATGATGGTTGGCATGATGATGCCCAACGGTTTCATGGGACAAGCGCCTGCGGCCGGGATGGTTGGCATGGCTCCGAGGATGATGGGGGTACCCCAGGGGGGGATGCCCGCGGGTATGGTGCCCGCTCAGGGCATGCAGGGGATGTATGCCGTCCAGCCTGGGCAGCAGGGCCAGTGGAACATGGGACAGGTATGGTAGTTATTTAGTTGTCTCGTTCTTTGGCATATTGGGGTTTTTCCCCTAGGAGTAAGCTTTGCATTTGAAGTATAAGATGGTTTAATGAGAATACAATATCAGTATCTTTGGGAGTTAACTTAATTAGGTAATGTTACCATATTGCCATAACTATCCAATTTTCTGAGATCGATATAGATGCATTGGGGTAAGGGGTTTGATTTTGTATTAGGCAATATTGTGTTTCCCTGACCCTGACACCTTTACCTTACTACTCGTCTCTCTCTTTCTTCCCCAGATGAACCAGCAGATGTCAGGGATGAGTCTGAACTGTGCCGGGGGGGGGCATGGCCTTCGGTCAGCCTGCCTCCACCATGGGAGGCTGGGCCGCTTCACCCTCCGGTCAGACACTCAGCACACAGCTCTGGAAGTGACCCACCTGGAGGTCAAAGATCAGGGATTGGGGGTCAGGGCAGCGGAAGAGGGGGTCTCAACCAGGGGGTCCGAAATTCAACATCCAACCCCCCCAGCAACCTTACTATGAACTGATGCCCATTCTCCAACTGTTACTGACCACTCTCCAACATCCAGCTTATCTGTCTCTGTTCGCATACTGAAGAGATGCATCCTTTCTTCAGGTAAAAACAGATCCATTGGTGATGGGACAGGTGAAAGCAAAGTGACGGTCTTATTACTCTGACCGGCCCAACCAAATCAGATCAGTGATTACTTCAAGGAAGGAAGCATTTCTGAAGTATTCAAACGGGGCACATCTCTCCCTCTCTTTGTCTCTTTCTGTCTATCTATCCCTCTGTCTTTCAGTCTCTCTTTTGTGAGTGAATTGGGCGTCATCATACATACACCATCATACGCAGGATGGCAGTCTGTGCCTGTTATGTGTTAGAAATCATAACTCTTTTAATTTTCCTTTTTTGGAGAAAAAAAAATTAGCCCTGTAACACAACAATGACAACATATCGAAAAAGCTGCAGGACCAGTTACACAAGCTTTTATTGTATCATTATTATAAAAAAATATTATAGAGAATTAAAGAATAGTATTTAAACTTTGGGAGAAGACATGGCTATCATTTCTGTGTATACTGCTCTCCTATGTACAGCTCTGTATAACCTTCTTTTAAAGTACCTGTGGTTCCCCTACAAAATAAAGTATGATAAACTGTGTCTGATGTGTGTTCTAGATTCTAGACTTCTGGGTTCTAGATTTTGCCATTAACAACATTCAAAGTCAATTCTACCAGAACACCTAAGAAGGTAAAGAAGTTTGCATTTAAAACATGTCTACTCCATGTATCTCTTTTTTCCAGGGGTAGGCTACAGACATGCAAATGTCAGGGTGGTATCATTCTTTAACCATCCTTTGCAGAGCTGGCAAGTTAAATACACCACATTTACAGTATTACATAAGAGGGAAAATAGTCACGGGGAGACAAGAGCTCCCTGTAAGTAGGCTAAATATTTGAAAGAATTCTGTTGATGGTGCAATATGGTAAAAAACATTTAAGAATAATTTTCTGAAAAATAACTGAATGAAGAAGAACTGAACTGGAGAGTTTGGTAGAAAAAACGAATTCCCAGTTGAGGAAAAGCGCGGGACATGATTTTAGCATGGTCCCTTTTGAGTGCATAAACAGTGAGGGTGTTGACCCTAGTTTACTCGATATTCTACAATCAATTACAATATTCAGAGGACGACATATTCTTAACATGTTGGTATTGGCCAGCGTGTGACTCTCATGTGCTACACCTTCGGTTGTTGATGATCCACTTGAGGAGGAGAATACAGCGAAGGTGCCCGATTAAGAGCTCCGGGCCCGTCTATCCGACTGACGCTTCTCCCTCCCTGTACCATCGACGCTCCCTCCGCTGCTACTACCTTTCTGAACTGCCTCAACACCGTCAGCTGTGGAAACCATCCCCCAAGTCAAAACCAGCCAATGTCAGAATCCTACATTAGTTTTGTTTTTAAAGCGTATTTGAAATTCTCTTTAATGAAAAGTGCTATATAAAAAAAATGTAGTATTATTAAACAGAGATAGAATTCCTGGTCACACTTTATTTGGATAGTCCCGTATAAATATTCGACAGATGGGCATACTTTCAACAAACGATCTGTTGATAAGCAACTGCTTGCCAAGGTTAGGGTTAGTTTAGAATAAGGGTAAGGGTTACGTTTAGGGCTAATGTTAAGGGTTAAGGCTTAGGGTTAGTGGATAGTTAGTTGAAATGCTGACAGTTATTGAACATCTACAAACCATCCACTTGGGACTATCCAAATAAAGTGTAACCGAATTCCATTCGAAACCCTGCGTAATGGCATTCTGGACATAAAGAATTCCATCTCTATGCGACAGAGAGGGTCACAATGCCGACGCTTCGTATGGAACTCCAGAACCAGAGAGTTATGTTCAGAACTCTCAAGAAATCTTCAGTTCTTGATCGACAAACGAGAGATACAGCATTATGGCAAGCTTTTCATTCATCCTCCCTGAAGACGGACATTGTTCTATTAAGGACAACGCAGTTAACTTAGGTAAGAATAATTTAATTATTTTAGTCTTAAAACTAAAATATTAATTGATTTAATTCTTAGTAGAAAGGAAATATCTTCAAACTTAGAATAAGATGGCTGTAAAGGCTTTTGTTGTTAGTTACCAAGCAATGTAACCATGCAAAATGAATATTTACAGCTGTAAATGGTTTTACTTAGGCCAAGTAAAATATGCAATGTCTCAATTATCTCTCCTTCCTCCCAAAGTGCGCACTTGTTCACTTCACTGAATTGAAAAGAAATGACTGGTATAAGAAATATGGTTGAAACTCCCACTAGCCTATGCCTCCACCAATCCAACGGTTTAAGATGTCTGGGAAGTAGAGAAGGAGTGCACACTTTAAGGAAATAGGAGATATTATTGGAACACACATTATTTGCCATGAGTGAAAAGGAAAATATCCCTCCCTTTCTTATAATGCTAAAAATCTGTTTTGTTGATCCTGTGCTGTCATGGCGTTTCTTTCAGGGTGGATTTCAATGGTGACCCAACTCAACACCCTTGAAGGTCCAGAGTCAGAGAGTCAGAACATCCGTCAGAGCTTTGCAGAGATACTTGGCGACAAGTACCACTACGCGAATGCCATCAACAGCTCTCTGCTCTGGACTGTTGGGTACACCCCCTACATTCCCCAGTTCTGAAAGGAAGAAGCTTCCCCTCTGTCGAGAGCTTCTTCCTGGATGAGTGGGAGCCACTGACACTCCAGCAGACTCCTCAGGTTCTGTCCACCAGTGTTTCCATCAAGGAAGACAACCTGAACCAGTCGTCTGCAGGCCTAGTATCTCAGGTTCTGTCCACCAGTGTTGCCAATATGGAGAATGACCTAATCCAGTCTGCTGCAGGCCTAGTGTCTCAGGTTCTGTCCACCAGTGTTTCCATTGTGGAGAATGACCTGATCCAGTCTGCTGCAGGCCTAGTGTCTCAGGTTCTGTCTACCAGTGTTTCCATTGTGGAGAATGACCTGATCCAGTCTGCTGCAGGCCTAGTGTCTCAGGTTCTGTCCACCAGTGTTTCCATTGTGGAGAATGACCTGATCCAGTCTGCTGCAGGCCTAGTGTCTCAGGTTCTGTCCACCAGTGTTTCCATTGCGGAGAATGACCTGATCCAGTCTGCTGCAGGCCTAGTGTCTCAGGTTCTGTCCACCAGTGTTTCCATTGTGGAGAATGACCTGATCCAGTCTGCTGCAGGCCTAGTATCTCAGGTTCTGTCTACCAGTGTTTCCATCGTGGAGAATGACCGGTTCCAGTCTGCTACAAATCTAGTGTCTCAGGATGAGGACTCCACCCTGAGAGCCTCCAACCAACCTGAGGTCCATGTGGCTGATGTGTCAACCAAGGGAAGTAGACTTACCATCACTATTTCTATGGCTTCAACCAAGAGTAGCCATGTTGCTTTACGTGAAGTTGATGCTAGTGCTACCAGCCTGGAGCAGTCTGCTGAGAAAATGTCTACCTCTACTACTGATGTCAACGACATCTCATCAACTGCTGCTGCCAAGAAGAAGAAGAGGTGGGGATTATTCTCATCTCTCTGGAGAGCTCTCAGGGGGAAGAACAAGAAGCCTGTAAGTAATAACTCATACTGTAATTCTCTTTTGTACTTAACATAATCATTTATCAACTATTTTGATGCTAATATCCAGTGATAATGGCTGTCTGTAAAATAGGTTTTCTATATTTTATACCTTTCGTTTTTCAGGCTAAAGTGGCTTCCAAGAAAGAGGATGAAATCAACAAGGATGAGAGCCGCCTCACCTGCCACCACAACACTATACAGGGAGATCACTGATGCAGGCACCAACAATGGTGTTTCTATTTTCTCTCACACTTTTTCTTCATCCCCAATCCCCTTCCCACACCCCACCCATTTTATCTTCAATAAACCTTTTGTCGTTGCATTTGATTGTGTTTTGTCTTTGATTGGTATCACTGTCATTGATAAGGGCAGGGGTTTAGTAGTTCAACTACATGTCAATCAATCGCTGGTTAACTTTCAAACTCCGAAGGGAGACAACCGAGGCAAAGACGTAAGCAGGAGGGCAACTGTGACCTTCAGAAATGTGCAAAGATGTGAACAGTTTGTAACAATGTAACAACGCTAATGCGATCAGTTATCTCCACATTTTCTGGAGAATAACATGCATTCTCGCTCAGGGCCTCTAGATGGAGTAGCAAGCACAATTCTGAGGGTTCCCCTCATAATGCTTTTATCAGCTGTTGGATATTGGGATATTCCCATATTAGGAATTCCTGTGGGAGATTTATACCATGAAATCCTGCAGCGCCCGCAAGGTCCCCCTGCTCAAGAAAGCACATATACAGGCCCGTCTGAAGTTTGCCAATGAACATCTGAATTATTCAGAGAAGAACTGGGTGAAAGTGTTGTGGTCAGATGAGACCAAAATCAAGCTCTTTGGCATCAACTCAACTTGCTGTGTTTGGAGGAGGAGGAATGCTGCCTATGACCCCAAGAACACCATCCCCACCGTCAAACATGGAGGTGGAAACATTATGCTTTGGGGGTGTTTTTTTGCTAAGGGGACAGGACAACTTCACTCCATCAAAGGGACGATGGACGGGGCCATGTACCGTCAAATCTTGAGTGAGAACCTCCTTCCCTCAGCCAGGGCATTGAAAATGGGTCGTGGATGGGTATTCCAGCATGACAATGACCCAAAATACACAGCCAAGGCAACAAAGGAGTGGCTCAAGAAGAAGCACATTGAGGTCCTGGAGTGGCCTAGCCAGTCTCCAGACCTTAATCCCATAGAAAATCTGTGGAGGGAGCTGAAGGTTCGAGTTGCCAAACGTCAGCCTCGAAACCTTAATAACTTGGAGAAGATCTGCAAAGAGGAGTGGGACAAAATCCCTCCTGAGGTGTGTGCAAACCTTGTGGCCAACTACAAGAAACGTCTGACCTCTGTGATTGCCAACAAGGGTTTTGCCACCAAGTACTAAGTCATGTTTTGCAGAGGGGTCAAATACTTATTTCCCTCATTGAAATGCAAATCAATTTATACCATTTTTGACATGCGTTTTTCTGGATTTTTTTGTTGTTATTCTGTCTCTCACTGTTCAAATAAACCTACCATTAAAATTATAGACTGGTCATGTCTTTGTCAGTGGGCAAACGTACAAAATCAGCAGGGGATCAAATACTTTTTTCCCTCACTGTACATGCACAACATATTACCTATATGTCTACATCTCAATGATGGCTCAGTTGATAGAGCATGTCGCTTGCACCGCCAAGGTTGTGTGTTCGTTTCCCATGGAGGACCAGTGGAAGAAAAAAATATATATACAGTTGAAGTCGGAAGTTTACATCTTAGCCAAATACATTTAAACTCAGTTTTTCACAATTCCTGACATTTAATCCTATTAAAAATTCGCTGTTTTAGGTCAGTTAAGATCACCACTTTATTTTAAGAATGTGACATTTCAGAATAATAGTAGAGTGATTTATTTCAGCTTTTATTTATTTCATCACATTCCCAGTGGGTCAGAAGTTTACATACACTCAATTAGTATTTGGTAGCATTGCCTTTAAATTGTTTAACTTGGGTCAAACGTTTCGGGTAGCCTTCCACAAGCTTCCCACAATAAGTTGGGTGAATTTTTGCCCATTCCTCCTGACGGAGCTGGTGTAACTGAGTCAGGTTTGTAGGCCTCCTTGCTCGCACACGCTTTTTCAGTTCTGTCCACATGTTCTGTAGGATTGAGGTCAGGGCTTTGCGATGGCCACTCCAATAACTTGACTTTGTTCTCCTTAAGTCATTTTGCCACAACATTTTGCCACAAATGGAAGTTTGTCCATTTGGAAGACCCATTTGCGACCAAGCTTTAACTTCCTGACTGATGTCTTGAGATATTGCTTCAAAATATCCACATCATTTTCCTTCCTCATGATGCCATCTATTTTGTGAAGCGCACCAGTCCCTCCTGCAGCAAAGCACCCCCACAGCATGATGCTGCCACCCCCGTGCTTCACGGTTGGGATGGTGTTTTTCAGCTTGCAAGCCACCCCATTTCTCCTCCAAACATAACGATGGTCATTATGGCCAAACAGTTCTATTTTTGTTTCATCAGACCAGAGGACATTTCTCTAAAAAGTATGATCTTTGTCCCCATGTGCAGTTGCAAACCGTAGTCTGGCTTTTATATGGTGGTTTTGGAGCGGTGGCATCTTCCTTGCTGAGCGGCCTTTCAGGTTATGTCGATATAGGACTTGTTTTACTGTGGATATAGATACTTTTGTACCTGTTTCCTCCAGCATCTTCACAAGGTCCTTTGCTGTTGTTCTGGGATTGATTTGCACTTTTCGCACCAAAGTATGTTCATCTTTAGGAGACAGAACGCGTCTCTTTCCTGAGCAGTATGACGGCTGCGTGGTCCCATGGTGTTTATACTTGCATACTATTGTTTGTACAGATGAACGTGGTACTTTCAGGCGTTTGGAAATTGCTCCCAAGGATGAACCAGACTTGTGGAGGTCTACAATTTTTTTCTGAGGTCTTGGCTGATTTTCTTTTGATTTTCCCATGATGTCAAGCAAAGAGGCACTGAGTTTGAAGGTAGGCCTTGAAATACATCCACAGGTACACCTCCAGTTGACGCAAATTATGTCAATTAGCCTATCAGAAGCTTCTAAAGCCATGACATAATTTTCTGGAATTTTCCAAGCTGTTTAAAGGCACAGTCAACTTAGTGTATGTAAACTTCTGACCCACTGGAATTGTGATACAGTGAATTATAAGTGAAATAATCTGTCCGTAAACAATTGTTGGAAAAATGACTTGTGTCATGCACAAAGTAGATGTCCTAACCTACTTGCCAAAACTATAGTTTGTTAAGAAGAAATTTGTGGAGTGGTTGAAAAACAAGTTTTAATGACTCCAACCTAAGTGTATGTAAACTTCACACTTCAACTGTATATATATATATATATCCATCCATGCATGCAGGCCAGTGCATGTTAGCGTGAGAGAAGTTTGAAGATCAAGAGACTGAATATGGTTAGCGACTTTTCTTACGTAGTTCTTACAGTTTTTGCTTCCTTCTTCCAGGCTAGCTCCAGTACCCCAGCCAGCACCCCAACACAATCCCCCAGCAGCAACCCCATCCTCAGGCTCTACCCAGGGAGACCTGGACCTGTTCAGTGAGACTGGTGGTGGAGTTGGCATTAAGGGGGAGGACACCGGGGCCAAGAAACACCTCTCCAAGGACTCCATCCTGTCCCTGTATGGGAACACCAGTATGCCTCAGATGCCCCAGCACCAGCAGGCCCCGCCTGGTAAGGAGAAATACAGACAAGCGTACACATGCACATACTGTACACTCATGCAGGGCTCTACACTGACCTTTTTTACAAGGAGCACATGTGCGCCTAAGTTGAAAAATGTAGGAGCACACAAAGACATTTAGGAGCACAATGACAAATATGAGGTTAACAAGCCGTTTTCTTTATAGTAATGAATCTGTGCTCAGTGTATTCTCCATGGCACTCAGGGGCTTCGGTACAGTGAAGTAATCATTACAACAATTATCATCTGGGGGAATTTTTAAAAAATCCAGGCGCATTTGTACTCCTAAATTAATATTCCAGGTCGCTCAGCAAAATATTTCAGTAAAATGGTCACCCTGTCATGCATCATTTTGGGCATGTGCAAGCAAACACAAGTGCATGCACACACACACACACACTCACCAACCAATAACACAGAGGTTGGAAATGGTCCCCAACTGGCTCTGGGCTATATAGTGTAAATACCAAACACTTCTAAAGTAGCAAGTCACCAACCAAGTTGTTCAGTCACTTTCCCACTCTCTCAGTTTATCTGTGGCAAGCCGTCATAAAGGTTAACAGAACGTTTTATTTTGAAAGAAAGACAAACTGTGCAACCCTGTTCTCAGTATTTCTCCTCTCTTTCTCCGCTCCAGCTGGTATATACATGAACCCCGCCCAGATGCAGTTTCCAGTAGGCATCCCCCAGCAGCAGGTCCCCACTGGCTACCAGGCCTTTCCTGGCATGGGCACGGGCATGCCCACCACCACCGTCATGGGTGCCATGATGGCTCAGAGCGGAGCCGCCATGATGGGACCCAACACAGGCATGATGGTTGGCATGACGATGCCCAACGGTTTCATGGGACAAGCGCCTGCGGCCGGGATGGTTGGCATGGCTCCGAGGATGATGGGGGTACCCCAGGGGGGGATGCCCGCGGGTATGGTGCCCGCTCAGGGCATGCAGGGGATGTATGCCGTCCAGCCTGGGCAGCAGGGCCAGTGGAACATGGGACAGGTATTGTCACGGTGCTGTGTATGGGTGTGGTGTAGAATCAGGCGCAGGCAGCAGAGGGTAAGTCCAACAAGACTTTACTGAGCACGAAAATTAATCCAAAACAGCCCGGAGGCAAAAAGACGCACACAGGCGTAAATACAAGCGCACACACAGGTGCGTAAATCTCTCCTCACACAACAAGGAGGAAGCTCAGGAAAAATAGCGTACCGACACGGGTAGCGCAACCACGACACGAACAATTACACACAACACAAACCTAACAACAAGGAAACTAAATAGGGTGCTAAATGAGACCTAACACAAAACAGGTGTGACTAACAGACAAAACCAAACAAACAAGAAACATCGAGCGGTGGCAGCTAGAACTCCGGAGACGACGACCGGCGAAACCTGCCCGAACAAGGAGGAGGAGCCGCCTCGGCCGAAACCGTGACAGTACCCCCCTTGACGCCGCGCCGCCTCCGCTCGCCTCGGGGACGACCAGGGGACGCGGAGCAGGGCGCGTAGGATGACCACGATGGAATTCGGTCATCAGGGACGGATCCAGAATGTCCCTCCTTAGCACCCAGCACCGCTCCTCCGGACCGCATTCCCTCCCACTCCACGAGATACTGGAGACCCCCCATCCGGCGTCTCGAATCCAGGATGGTCCGAACCGTGTACGCCGGAGCCCCCTCGATGTCCAACGGGGGCGGAGGAGTCTCCTCAATCTCAAAGTCCTGGAGTGGACCAGCTACCACCGGCCTGAGGAGAGACACATGGAACGAGGGGTTAATATTCTTGTAATCAATAGGTAGTTCTAACCTGTAACTCACCTCGTTCAATCTCCTCAGGACTTTAAAAGGCCCCACAAACCGCCGACCCAGCTTCCGGCAGGGCAGGCGGAGGGGCAGGTTTCTGGTTGAGAGCCAGACTCGATCTCCAGGTGCGTACACTGGCCCCTCACTGCGGTGTAGGTCGGCGCTCGTCTTCTGTCGACGTATGGCACGCTGCAGATGGACGTGTGCAGCGTCCCACGTCTCCTCCGAGCGCCGCACCCACTCATCCACAGCGGGGGCCTCGATCTGGCTCTCATGCCATGGTGCCAGAACCGGCTGGTACCCTAATACACACTGAAAAGGGGTTAGTTGGGTGGAGGAGTGGCGGAGAGAGTTCTGTGCCATCTCGGCCCAGGGCACATATCTCGCCCACTCCTCCGGCCGGCCCTGACAATATGACCTCAGAAACCTACCCACATCCTGGTTGACTCGTTCAACCTGCCCATTACTCTCCGGGTGGTAACCCGAGGTAAGGCTCACCGAGACCCCCAAACGTTCCATAAATGCTCTCCAGACTCTGGAGGTAAACTGGGGGCCTCGATCGGACACTATATCCTCGGGCACCCCGTAATGCCGGAAGACGTGAGTAAATAGAGCCTCAGCGGTCTGTAGGGCCGTAGGAAGACCCGGCATGGGAAGGAGACGACAGGCCTTCGAGAACCGATCCACAACGACCAGGATGGTGGTATTCCCCTGTGAGGAGGGAAGATCGGTAACAAAATCCACCGAGAGGTGAGACCAGGGTCGTTGTGGAACGGGCAGGGGCTGTAATTTACCCCTGGGCAAGTGTCTGGGCGCCTTACACTGTGCACACACTGAGCAGGAGGAGACATAAACCCTCACATCCCTGGCTAACGTTGGCCACCAGTACTTCATACTAAGGCAGTGCACCGTCCGGCCAATACCCGGATGTCCAGAGGAGGGGGACGTGTGAGCCCAATAAATCAGCCGATCCCGGACCTCGAGCGGGACGTACACCCGACCCACCGGACACTGTGGAGGACTAGGCTCGGTGCGTAACGCCCGCTCGATCTCCGCATCGACCTCCCACACCACCGGTGCCACCAGACAAGACTCCGGTAGTATGGGAATGGACTCCACGCACCTCTCCTCCGTGTCATACCGACGGGACAGAGCATCTGCCTTCCCGTTCTGGGACCCAGGGATGTAAGTGATCTTGAACACAAACCGGGCGAAACATAGTCCATCGAGCCTGGCGAGGATTCAGTCTCCTAGCTGCCCGAATGTACTCCAGGTTACGATGGTCGGTCAGAATGAGGAAAGGGTGCTGAGCCCCCTCAAGCAAATGCCTCCACACCTTTAGGGCCTGTACTACGGCTAACAGCTCCCTGTCCCCTACGTCATAATTCCGCTCCGCCGGACTGAGCTTCTTAGAATAAAAAGCACAGGGGCGGAGCTTAGGTGGTATACCGGATCGTTGAGAAAGAACTGCCCCGATACCGGCCTCAGACGCGTCCACCTCAACTTGGAAGGGTAAAGTGGGATCCGGGTGCGCCAACACCGGGGCCGAGGTAAACAGGTCCTTCAGTCTCCCAAAGGCCCTGTCCGCCTCCGCTGACCACTGCAAGCGCACCGGACCCCCCTTCAGAAGAGACGTTATGGGAGCTGCCACCTGTCCAAAACCCCGGATAAACCTCCGGTAGTAATTCGCAAAACCCAAGAACCGCTGCACCTCTTTAACCGTAGTTGGGGTTTGCCAATTACGCACGGCGGACACTCGGTCCACCTCCATTCTCACCCCTGACGCAGACAACTGGTAACCCAAAAAGGAAACTGACTCCTGGAAGAACAGACATTTCTCAGCTTTGACATACAGGTCATGCTCCAACAGTCTCCTCAATACCCTGCGCACCAGGGCTACATGCTCGGCCCGAGTAGCACTGTACACAAGAATATCATCTATGTACACCACTACTCCCTGCGCCTGCATGTCCCGGAAAAGTTCGTCTACAAACGATTGGAAGACTGATGGAGCATTCATTAACCCATATGGCATGACGAGATACTCGTAATGGCCGGATGTAGTACTAAATGCTGTCTTCCACTCATCGCCCTCCCTAATGCGCACCAAGTTATATGCGCTCCTGAGATCCAATTTTGTGAAGAACCTTGCCCCGTGTAAGGACTCCGTCATGGTCCCAATCAGAGGAAGTGGATAGCTGTACTTCACCGTCACCTGATTGAGACCGCGGTAATCAATACACGGACGCAAACCTCCATCCTTTTTCTTCACAAAAAGAAGCTCGAGGACGCGGGAGAAGTGGAGGCCCGTATGTATCCCTGTCTCAGAGACTCGGCAATGTAAGTCTCCATTGCCCTTTTCTCCTCCTGTGACAAAGGATACACATGGCTCCGCGGAAGCGCTGCTCCTGTCTGGAGGTCTATCGCACAATCCCCTTGTCTATGAGGTGGCAACTGTGCCGCTCTGGTCTTACTGAACACGAGCGCCAAATCCTCATACTCAGGAGGAATGTGCAGTGCTGGCATCTGGTTCGGACTCTCCACCGAGGTCGCCCCTACGGAAACACCCAGACATAACCCCTCACACTGAGCAGACCACCCTTTAAGAGCTTTCTCTCGCCACGAAATAGTAGGATCATGGGTCATCAACCAGGGAAGCCCCAGTACCACCGGATACGCAGGAGAGTCGATAAGATAGAGTTGAATCGTCTCCTCATGACCCCCCTGCGTCATCATCCTAAGTGGCGCTGTGACCTCCCCAATCAACCCAGATCCTAACGGACGACTATCTAGGGCATGTACAGGAAAGGGTTTTTCGACTGGAAGGAGGGGAATCCCTAACTTAACACAGAATTCCCAGCTGCGCCTGAATGCTGGGACCGAGGTGCAACCTGTGGGAAACAAACAGGTAAGGTAATGTGAACGACAGAAAGCTCTGGGTAAGTAGGGCGCCTACTCACCTGGGTGGACTCCCCACTGTATGACCTGCTCTCTCCCTCACCAGGGGACCCTCCCCAGCACCTAGCCGCGGTGTGCCCTCCGCGCCCACACTTGGTGCAGTAGACTGCCCCCCTCGGGCTCCTACCTCTTCTCCCTCTAGCGCCAGCACCTCCAAGCTCCATCGGACACTGCTCGGAGGCGCTGGAGGGTGGAATGGGGGGCCCCCACCTGGGACGTCCGCGGGTCGCCAGCAGGTTGTCCAGTCGAATGGCCATGTCCACCAGCTGGTCAAATGTTAGTGTAGTGTCCCTGCAGGCTAACTCCCTGCGGACGTCCTCCCGAAGGCTACATCTGAAGTGGTCTATGAGGGCCCTCTCATTCCACCCCGCATCAGCCGCTAGAGTCCGGAACTCCAGCGCAAAAGCCTGAGCGCTCCTCATCCCCTGTCGGAGGTGGAATAGACGTTCCCCCGCCGTTCTCCCCTCTGGTGGATGGTCGAAGACCGCACGGAAGCGACGGGAGAACTCCGCATAGGTGACTGTGGCGGCGTCTATTCCCCTCCACTCGGCGTTGGCCCACTCCAACGCCTTGCCGGTGAGACAGGAGATGAGGGCGGAAACGCTCTCGTATCCCGAGGGCGCCGGGTGTATGGTGGCAATGTAGAGCTCCACTTGTAGGAGGAACCCCTGACACCCGGCAGCGGTGCCGTCGTACGCCCTCGGGAGCGAGAGCCGAATCCCACTGGGTTCCGGTCGATGGACGGGCTGGTTGTCCGGTGGTGAAGGTGATGGTGCGATAGGTGGGGCTATGGGAACCCCGCTGGTCTCCCATCGACGAAGGGTGTCCATGACGCCCTCCAAGGCGTGCCCGATACGGTTGATCCGGTGCTCGTGTCCAAGGAGACGCTCCTCCATGGGGTCGACGGGTGCTCCTGCTGATTCCATTCTATGGTGTGTAATTCTGTCACGGTGCTGTGTATGGGTGTGGTGTAGAATCAGGCGCAGGCAGCAGAGGGTAAGTCCAACAAGACTTTACTGAGCACGAAAATTAATCCAAAACAGCCCGGAAGGCAAAAAAGACGCACACAGGCGTAAATACAAGCGCACACACAGGTGCGTAAATCTCTCCTCACACAACAAGGAGGAAGCTCAGGAAAAATAGCGTACCGACACGGGTAGCGCAACCACGACACGAACAATTACACACAACACAAACCTAACAACAAGGAAACTAAATAGGGTGCTAAATGAGACCTAACACAAAACAGGTGTGACTAACAGACAAAACCAAACAAACAAGAAACATCGAGCGGTGGCAGCTAGAACTCCGGAGACGACGACCGGCGAAACCTGCCCGAACAAGGAGGAGGAGCCGCCTCGGCCGAAACCGTGACAGGTATGGTAGTTATTTTGTTGTCTCGTTCTTTGGCATATTGGGGTTTTTCCCCTAGGAGTAAGCTTTGCATTTGAAGTATAAGATGGTTTAATGAGAATACAAGATCAGTATCTTTGGGAGTTAACTTACATTTACATTTACATTTTAGTCATTTAGCAGACGCTCTTATCCAGAGCGACTCACAAATTGGTGCATTCACCCTATAGCCAGTGGGATAACCACTTTACAAATTTTTTTTTGGGGGGTAGAAGGATTACTTTATCCTATCCCAGGTATTCCTTAAAGAGGTGGGGTTTCAAATGTCTCCGGAAGGTGGTGAGTGACTCCGCTGTCCTGGCGTCGTGAGGGAGCTTGTTCCACCATTGGGGTGCCAGAGCAGCGAACAGTTTTGACTGGGCTGAGCGGGAACTATGCTTCCGCAGAGGAAGGGGAGCCAGCAGGCCAGAGGTGGATGAACGCAATGCCCTCGTTTGGGTGTAGGGACTGATCAGAGCCCGAAGGTACAGAGGTGCCGTTCCCCTCACTGCTCCATAGGCAAGCACCATGGTCTTGTAACGGATGCGAGCTTCAACTGGAAGCCAGTGGAGTGTGCGGAGGAGGGGGGTGACGTGAGAGAACTTGGGAAGGTTGAACACCAGACAGGCTGCGGCATTCTGGATGAGTTGTAGGGGTTTAATGGCAGTTGTAGGGGTTTAATTAGGTAATGTTACCATATTGCCATAACTATCCAATTTTCTGAGATCGATATAGATGCATTGGGGTAAGGGGTTTGATTTTGTATTAGGCAATATTGTGTTTCCCTGACCCTGACACCTTTACCTTACTACTCGTCTCTCTCTTTCTTCCCCAGATGAACCAGCAGATGTCAGGGATGAGTCTGAACGGTGCCGGGGGGGGCATGGCCTTCGGTCAGCCTGCCTCCACCATGGGAGGCTGGGCCGCTTCACCCTCCGGTCAGACACTCAGCACACATCTCTGGAAGTGACCCACCTGGAGGTCAAAGATCAGGGATTGGGGTCAGGGCAGCGGAAGAGGGGGTCTCAACCAGGGCCGAAATTCAACATCCAACCCCCAGCAACCTTACTATGAACTGATGCCCGTTCTCCAACTGTTACTGACCACTCTCCAACATCAAGCTTATCTGTCTCTGTTCGCATACTGAAGAGATGCATCCTTTCTTCAGGTAAGCACAGATCCATTGGTGATTGGACAGGTGAAAGCAAGGTGACGGTCTTATTACTCTGACCGGCCCAACCAAATCAGATCAGTGATTACTTCAAGGAAGGAAGCATTTCTGAAGTATTCAAACGGGGCACATCTCTCTCTCTCTTTGTCTCTTTCTGTCTATCTATCCCTCTGTCTTTCAGTCTCTCTTTTGTGAGTGAATTGGGCGTCATCATACATACACCATCATACGCAGGATGGCAGTCTGTGCCTGTTATGTGTTAGAAATCATAACTCTTTTAATTTTCCTTTTTTGGAGAAAAAAAAATGAGCCCTGTAACACAACAATGACATCATCGACAACATATCGAAAAAGCTGCAGGACCAGTTACACAAGCTTTTATTGTATCATTATTATAAAAAAATATTATAGAGAATTAAAGAATAGTATTTAAACTTTGGGAGAAGACATGGCTATCATTTCTGTGAATACTGCTCTCCTATGTACAGCTCTGTATAACCTTCTTTTAAAGTACCTGTGGTTCCCCTACAAAATAAAGTATGATAAACTGTGTCTGATGTGTGTTCTAGATTCTAGACTTCTGGGTTCTAGATTTTGCCATTAACAACATTCAAAGTCAATTCTACCAGAACACCTAAGAAGGTAAAGAAGTTTGCATTTAAAACATGTCTACTCCATGTATCTCTTTTTCCAGGGGTAGGCTACAGACATGCAAATGTCAGGGTGGTATCATTCTTTAACCATCCTTTGCAGAGCTGGCAAGTTATATACACCACATTTACAGTATTACATAAGAGGGAAAATAGTCACGGGGAGACAAGAGCTCCCTGTAAGTAGGCTAAATATTTGAAAGAATTCTGTTGATGGTGCAATATGGTAAAAAACATTTAAGAATAATTTTCTGAAAAATAACTGAATGAAGAAGAACTGAACTGGAGAGTTTGGTAGAAAAAACGAATTCCCAGTTGAGGAAAAGAGCGGGACATGATTTTAGCATGGTCCCTTTTGAGTGCATAAACAGTGAGGGTGTTGACCCTAGTTTACTCGATATTCTACAATCAATTACAATATTCAGAGGACGACATATTCTTAACATGTTGGTATTGGCCAGCGTGTGACTCTCATGTGCTACACCTTCGGTTGTTGATGATCCACTTGAGGAGGAGAATACAGCGAAGGTGCCCGATTAAGAGCTCCGGGCCCGTCTATCCGACTGACGCTTCCCCTCCCTGTACCATCGACGCTCCCTCCGCTGCTACTACCTTTCTGAACTGCCTCAACACCGTCAGCTGTGGAAACCATCCCCCAAGTCAAAACCAGCCAATGTCAGAATCCTACATTAGTTTTGTTTTTAAAGCGTATTTGAAATTCTCTTTAATGAAAAGTGCTATATAAAATAAATGTAGTATTATTAAACAGAGATATAATTCCTGGTCACACTTTATTTGGATAGTCCCGTATAAATAATCGACAGATGGGCATACTTTCAACAAACGATCTGTTGATAAGCAACTGCTTGCCAAGGTTAGGGTTAGTTTAGAATAAGGGTAAGGGTTACGTTTAGGGCTAATGTTAAGGGTTAAGGCTTAGGGTTAGTGGATAGTTAGTTGAAATGCTGACAGTTATTGAACATCTACAAACCATCCACTTGGGACTATCCAAATAAAGTGTAACCGAATTCCATTCGAAACCCTGCGTAATGGCATTCTGGACATAAAGAATTCCATCTCTATGCGACAGAGAGGGTCACAATGCCGACGCTTCGTATGGAACTCCAGAACCAGAGAGTTATGTTCAGAACTCTCAAGAAATCTTCAGTTCTTGATCGACAAACGAGAGATACAGCATTATGGCAAGCTTTTCATTCATCCTCCCTGAAGACGGACATTATTCTATTAAGGACAACGCAGTTAACTCAGGTAAGAATAATTTAATTATTTCAGTCTTAAAACTAAAATATTAATTGATTTAATTCTTAGTAGAAAGGAAATATCTTCAAACTTAGAATAAGATGGCTGTAAAGGCTTTTGTTGTTAGTTACCAAGCAATGTAACCATGCAAAATGAATATTTACAGCTGTAAATGGTTTTACTTAGGCCAAGTAAAATATCCAATGTCTCAATTATCTCTCCTTCCTCCCAAAGTGCGCACTTGTTCACTTCACTGAATTGAAAAGAAATGACTGGTATAAGAAATATGGTTGAAACTCCCACTAGCCTATGCCTCCACCAATCCAACGGTTTAAGATGTCTGGGAAGTAGAGAAGGAGTGCACACTTTAAGGAAATAGGAGATATTATTGGAACACACATTATTTGCCATGAGTGAAAAGGAAAATATCCCTCCCTTTCTTATAATGCTAAAAATCTGTTTTGTTGATCCTGTGCTGTCATGGCGTTTCTTTCAGGGTGGATTTCAATGGTGACCCAACTCAACACCCTTGAAGGTCCAGAGTCAGAGAGTCAGAACATCCGTCAGAGCTTTGCAGAGGTACTTGGCGACAAGTACCACTACGCGAATGCCATCAACAGCTCTCTGCTCTGGACTGTTGGGTACACCCCCTACATTCCCCAGTTCTGAAAGGAAGAAGCTTCCCCTCTGTCGAGAGCTTCTTCCTGGATGAGTGGGAGCCACTGACACTCCAGCAGACTCCTCAGGTTCTGTCCACCAGTGTTTCCATCAAGGAAGACAACCTGAACCAGTCGTCTGCAGGCCTAGTATCTCAGGTTCTGTCCACCAGTGTTGCCATTATGGAGAATGACCTAATCCAGTCTGCTGCAGGCCTAGTGTCTCAGGTTCTGTCCACCAGTGTTTCCATTGTGGAGAATGACCTGATCCAGTCTGCTGCAGGCCTAGTATCTCAGGTTCTGTCCACCAGTGTTTCCATTGTGGAGAATGACCTGATCCAGTCTGCTGCAGGCCTAGTGTCTCAGGTTCTGTCCACCAGTGTTTCCATTGTGGAGAATGACCTGATCCAGTCTGCTGCAGGCCTAGTGTCTCAGGTTCTGTCCACCAGTGTTTCCATTGCGGAGAATGACCTGATCCAGTCTGCTGCAGGCCTAGTGTCTCAGGTTCTGTCCACCAGTGTTTCCATTGTGGAGAATGACCTGATCCAGTCTGCTGCAGGCCTAGTATCTCAGGTTCTGTCTACCAGTGTTTCCATCGTGGAGAATGACCGGTTCCAGTCTGCTACAAATCTAGTGTCTCAGGATGAGGACTCCACCCTGAGAGCCTCCAACCAACCTGAGGTCCATGTGGCTGATGTGTCAACCAAGGGAAGTAGACTTACCATCACTATTTCTATGGGTTCAACCAAGAGTAGCCATGTTGCTTTACGTGAAGTTGATGCTAGTGCTACCAGCCTGGAGCAGTCTGCTGAGAAAATGTCTACCTCTACTACTGATGTCAACGACATCTCATCAACTGCTGCTGCCAAGAAGAAGAAGAGGTGTGGATTATTCTTATCTCTCTGGAGAGCTCTCTGGGGGAAGAACAAGAAGCCTGTAAGTAATAACTCATACTGTAATTCTCTTTTGTACTTAACATAATCATTTATCAACTATTTTGATGCTAATATCCAGTGATAATGGCTGTCTGTAAAATAGGTTTTCTATATTTTATACCTTTCGTTTTTCAGGCTAAAGTGGCTTCCAAGAAAGAGGATGAAATCAACAAGGATGAGAGCCGCCTCACCTGCCACCACAACACTATACAGGAGATCACTGATGCAGGCACCAACAATGGTGTTTCTATTTTCTCTCACACTTTTTCTTCATCCCCAATCCCCTTCCCACACCCCACCCATTTTATCTTCAATAAACCTTTTGTCGTTGCATTTGATTGTGTTTTGTCTTTGATTGGTATCACTGTCATTGATAAGGGCAGGGGTTTAGTAGTTCAACTACATGTCAATCAATCGCTGGTTAACTTTCAAACTCCGAAGGGAGACAACCGAGGCAAAGACGTAATCAGGAGGGCAACTGTGACCTTCAGAAATGTGCAAAGATGTGAACAGTTTGTAACAATGTAACAACGCTAATGCAATCAGTTATCTCCACATTTTCTGGAGAATAACATGCATTCTCGCTCAGGGCCTCTAGGTGGAGTAGCAAGCACAATTCAGAGGGTTCCCCTCATAATGCTTTTATCAGCTGTTGGATATGGGGATATTCCCATATTAGGAATTCCTGTGGGAGATTTATACCATGAAATCCTGCAGCGCCCGCAAGGTCCCCCTGCTCAAGAAAGCACATATACAGGCCCGTCTGAAGTTTGCCAATGAACATCTGAATTATTCAGAGAAGAACTGGGTGAAAGTGTTGTGGTCAGATGAGACCAAAATCAAGCTCTTTGGCATCAACTCAACTTGCCGTGTTTGGAGGAGGAGGAATGCTGCCTATGACCCCAAGAACACCATCACCACCGTCAAACATGGAGGTGGAAACATTATGCTTTGGGGGTGTTTTTCTGCTAAGGGGACAGGACAACTTCACTGCATCAAAGGGACGATGGACGGGGCCATGTACCGTCAAATCTTGAGTGAGAACCTCCTTCCCTCAGCCAGGGCATTGAAAATGGGTCGTGGATGGGTATTCCAGCATGACAATGACCCAAAATACACAGCCAAGGCAACAAAGGAGTGGCTCAAGAAGAAGCACATTAAGGTCCTGGAGTGGCCTAGCCAGTTTCCAGACCTTAATCCCATAGAAAATCTGTGGAGGGAGCTGAAGGTTCGAGTTGCCAAACGTCAGCCTCGAAACCTTAATAACTTGGAGAAGATCTGCAAAGAGGAGTGGGACAAAATCCCTCCTGAGATGTGTGCAAACCTTGTGGCCAACTACAAGAAACGTCTGACCTCTGTGATTGCCAACAAGGGTTTTGCCACCAAGTACTAAGTCATGTTTTGCAGAGGGGTCAAATACTTATTTCCCTCATTGAAATGCAAATCAATTTATACCATTTTTGACATGCGTTTTTCTGGATTTTTTTGTTGTTATTCTGTCTCTCACTGTTCAAATAAACCTACCATTAAAATTATAGACTGGTCATGTCTTTGTCAGTGGGCAAACGTACAAAATCAGCAGGCGATCAAATACTTTTTTCCCTCACTGTACATGCACAACATATTACCTATATGTCTACATCTCAATGATGGCTCAGTTGATAGAGCATGTCGCTTGCACCTCCAAGGTTGTGCGTTCGTTTCCCATGGAGGACCAGTGGAAGAAAAAAAAATATATACAGTTGAAGTCGGAAGTTTACATCTTAGCCAAATACATTTAAACTCAGTTTTTCACAATTCCTGACATTTAATCCTATAAAAAATTCCCTGTTTTAGGTCAGTTAAGATCACCACTTTATTTTAAGAATGTGACATTTCAGAATAATAGTAGAGTGATTTATTTCAGCTTTTATTTATTTCATCACATTCCCAGTGGGTCAGAAGTTTACATACACTCAATTAGTATTTGGTAGCATTGCCTTTAAATTGTTTAACTTGGGTCAAACGTTTCGGGTAGCCTTCCACAAGCTTCCCACAATAAGTTGGGTGAATTTTGGCCCATTCCTCCTGACGGAGCTGGTGTAACTGAGTCAGGTTTGTAGGCCTCCTTGCTCGCACACGCTTTTTCAGTTCTGTCCACATGTTCTGTAGGATTGAGGTCAGGGCTTTGCGATGGCCACTCCAATACCTTGACTTTGTTCTCCTTAACATTACATTTACATTTAAGTCATTTAGCAGACACTCTTATCCAGAGCGACTTACAAATTGGTGCATTCACCCTATAGCCAGTGGGTAAACCACTTTACAACCATTTTTTTTTTTTTTTTGTTTGGGGGGCTAGACGGATTACTTCATCCTATCCCAGGTATTCCTTAAAGAGGTGGGGGTTTCAAATGTCTCCGGAAGGTGGTGAGTGACTCCGCTGTCCTGGCGTCGTGAGGGGAGCTTGTTCCACCATTGGGGTGCCAGAGCAGCGAACAGTTTTGACTGGGCTGAGCGGGAACTATGCTTCCACAGAGGAAGGGAGCCAGCAGGCCAGAGGTGGATGAACGCAATGCCCTCGTTTGGGTGTAGGGACTGATCAGAGCCTGAAGGTCACGGAGGTGCTGTTCCCTCACTGCTCCATAGGCAAGCACCATGGTCTTGTAACGGATGCGAGCTTCAACTGGAAGCCAGTGGAGTGTGCGGAGGAGGGGGGTGACGTGAGAGAACTTGGAAAGGTTGAACACCAGACGGGCTGCGGCATTCTGGATGAGTTGTAGGGGTTTAATGGCACAGGCAGGGAGCCCAGCCAACAGCGAGTTGCAGTAATCCAGACGGGAGATGACAAGTGCCTGGATTAGGACCTGTGCCGCTTCCTGTGTAAGGCAGGGTCGTACTCTCCGAATGTTGTAGAGCATGAACCTGCAGGATCGGGTCACCGCCTTGATGTTAGCGGAGAACGACAGGGTGTTGTCCAGGGTCACGCCAAGGCTCTTCGCACTCTGGGAGGAGGACACAACGGAGTTGTCAACCGTGATGGCGAGATCATGGAACGGGCAGTCCTTCCCCGGGAGGAAGAGCAGCTCCGTCTTGCCAGGGTTCAGCTTGAGGTGGTGATCCGTCATCCATACTGATATGTCGGCCAGACAAGCAGAGATGCGATTCGCCACCTGGTTATCAGAAGGGGGAAAGGAGAAGATTAGTTGTGTATCGTCAGCGTAGCAATGATAGGAGAGGCAATGTGAGGATATGACAGAGCCAAGTGACTTGGTGTATAGGGAGAAAAGGAGAGGGCCTAGAACTGAGCCCTGGGGGACACCAGTGGTGAGAGCACCTGGTGCGGAGACAGCTTCTCGCCACGCCACTTGGTAGGAGCGACCGGTCAGGTAGGACGCAATCCAGGAGTGAGCTGCGCCGGAGATGCCCAGCTCGGAGAGGGTGGAGAGGAGGATCTGATGGTTCACAGTATCAAAGGCAGCAGACAGGTCTAGAAGGAAAAGAGCAGAGGAGAGAGAGTTAGCTTTAGCAGTGCGGAGAGCCTCCGTGACACAGAGAAGAGCAGTCTCAGTTGAATGACCAGTCCTGAAACCTGACTGGTTTGGATCAAGAAGGTCATTCTGAGAGAGATAGCAAGAGAGTTGGCTAAAGACGGCACGCTCAATAGTTTTGGAAAGAAAAGAAAGAAGGGATACTGGTCTGTAGTTGTTGACATCAGTGGGATCGAGTGTTGGTTTTTTGAGAAGGGGTGCAACTCTCGCTCTCTTGAAGACGGAAGGGACATGGCCAGCGGTCAAGGATGAGTTGATCAGCGAGGTGAGGTAGGGGAGAAGGTCACCGGAGATGGTCTGGAGAAGAGAGGAGGGGATGGGGTCAAGCGGGCAGGTTGTTGGGCGGCCTGCAGTCACTAGTCGCAAGATTTTATCTGGAGAGAGGGGAGAAAGAAGTCAAAGCATAGGGTAGGGCAGTGTGAGCAGGACCAGCAGTGTCATTAGACTTAACAAACGAGGATCGGATGTCGTCAACCTTCTTTTTCAAAGTGGTTGACGAAGTCATCCACAGAGAGGGAGGAGGGGGGGATTCAGCAGTGAGGAGAATGTGGCAAAGAGCTTCCTAGGGTTAGAGGCAGATGCTTGGAATTTAGAGTGGTAGAAAGTGGCCTTAGCAGCAGAAACAGATGAAGAAAATGTAGAGAGGAGGGAGTGAAAAGATGCCAGGTCGGCAGGGAGTTTAGTTTTCTTCCATTTCCGCTCAGCTGCCCGGAGCTCTGTTCTGTGAGCTCGCAATGAGTCATCAAGCCACGGAGCTGGAGGGGAGGACCGAGCCGGCCGGGAGGATAGGGGACACAGGGAGTCAAAGGATGCAGAAAGGGAGGAGAGGAGGGTTGAGGAGGCAGAATCAGGAGATTGGAGGGAGAAGGATTGAGCAGAGGGAAGAGATGATAGGATGGAAGAGGAGAGAGTAGTGGGAGAGAGAGAGCGAAGGTTGCGGCGGCGCGTTACCATCTGTGTAGGGGCAGAGTGAGTAGTGTTGGAGGAGAGCGAGAGAGAAAAGGATACAAAGTAGTGGTCGGAGACATGGAGGGGAGTTTCAGTGAGATTAGTAGAAGAGCAACATCTAGTAAAGATGAAGTCAAGCGTATTGCCTGCCTTGTGAGTAGGGGGACGGTGAGAGGGGTGAGGTCAAAAGAGGAGAGGAGTGGAAAGAAGGAGGCAGAGAGAAATGAGTCAAATGTAGACGTAGGGAGGTTGAAATCCCCCAAAACTGTGAAGGGTGAGCCATCCTCAGGAAAGGAACTTATCAAGGCGTCAAGCTCATTGATGAACTCTCCAAGGGAACCTGGAGGGCGATAGATGACAAGGATATTAAGCTTAAATGGGCTAGTGACTGTGACAGCGTGGAATTCAAATGAGGAGATAGACAGATGGGTTAGGGGGAAAATTGAGAATGACCACTTGGGAGAGATGAGGATTCCTGTGCCACCACCCCTCTGACCAGATGCTCTCGGGGTATGCGAGAACACATGGTCAGACGAGGAGAGAGCAGTAGGAGTAGCAGTGTTTTCAGTGGTAATCCATGTTTCCGTCAGCGCCAGGAAGTCGAGGGACTGGAGGGTAGCATAGGCTGGGATGAAGTCAGCCTTGTTGGCGGCAGAACGGCAGTTCCAGAGGCTGCCTGAGACCTGGAACTCCAGGTGTGTGGTGCGTGCAGGGACCACCAGGTTAGAGAGGCAGCAGCCACGCGGTGTGAGGCGTTTGTGTAGCCTGTGCGGAGAGGAGAGAACAGGGATAGGCAGAGGCATAGTTGACAGGCTGCAGCAGATGGCTACAATAATGCAGAGGAGATCGGAATGAAATGAGCTAAACATCTGGGAAAGGAGAGAGCAGGCCTCCTCACCAAAAAAAATATAACTCTCCCAACTTCCACCTCAGAAACTATAATTGTTTCACTGAACCACCCGAATAAAACTCTCCCAACTTCCACTTTAGAAATTAGAATTGTTGTAAACTACAGCAGACTGTTATCAGTAGCTGTAATTAAGTACAGCAGCTACCAACCACCTAACGTTAATGCCTCGGATAATGAGGTTAGAAAAACAGCTGAATGGTGGCAGCTAGCTGGCTCAATCACCAGGTACTCTCAAGCATGAAATAACATTGGAAACAACTAACCACAGTTGCTAAAAGTTACCAGTAGCTACCCGCTAGCTAGCTAGCTAGCTTTGTTGGTCCAAGTAGTGGGTAAGCTAGCCTCGTGCTTCGCCGGGGTCCGCCGAATACAATACTTACCTACAATAATTACCTACAATAACCTACAATAACTACCTGAGTAAGCTACCTATAATACCTAACTACAATACCTACCTACAATCTAAATACATGGTTTAAGCTTTACTCAACACCATATAAGAAGCCAAGCTTACCTTTCATAACGCAGCAATGATTAAACGTTGGGTAGCTAGCACAAAGATATTGTATTTAGCTACTACAGTACAGCCAGCTGGTAGTGTTGGCTAGCAAGCAATGGCTGCTGTGTTGACTTTGTTTGAAAACGGCGTCGCTAGCAACGAATGTAGCTGGCTAAAAGGATATTGTTTTTAGTTGCTACCGTTGCTAATAGCTACTCGCCAGCTAATCCAGGAGGGGAGTTAGCTAGCTAGCTTCGTGCTACACCCGGCACCGCCAAATACAAAAGTAACCTACAATAACTACACAACAACTACCCACAACAGCCCACGATGCCTACCTATACTACTTAATAATATACAGCCCACGATGCCTACCTATAATACCTAACTACAATCTAAATACATAGTTTAAGCCTTACTCGACAAAGCCCAAGCTATGTATAAAGCCAAACTGGCAGACTGCAATCAGTAGCCGTAATTAAGTACAGCAGCTACCAACCACCTAACGTTAATGATAATGAGCTTCGAAAAACAGCTGAATGGTGGCAGCTAGCTGGCTCAATCACAGGTACTCTTAAGCGTGAAATAACATTGGAAACAACTAACCACAGTTGCTAAAAGTTACCAGTAGCTACCCGCTAGCTAGCTAGCTAGCTTTGTTGGTCCAAGTAGTGGGTAAGCTAGCCTCGTGCTTCGCCGGGGTCCGCCGAATACAGTCCTTACCTACAATAATTACCTACAATAACTACCTGAGTAAACTACCTATAATACCTAACTACAATACCTACCTACAATCTAAATACATGGTTTAAGCTTTACTCAATTTTGGATGCTTAAAACAGAAGCTTTATAATAAATAAAACAAATTATTAGAATAACAGTGCAGAAAGTGTGGTTTCACATTAAGAAATAGTGTGCCTTCAACGGGATTCAACCTCATACCCTTACGTCTCTGAATGTTCCCCAGTGCCCATCTCTGCTTGCTAAGCTACCAGTTAGGTGAAATGACATGGCCATTTTGCCACAACATTTTGCCACAAATGGAAGGTTGTCCATTTGGAAGACTCATTTGCGACCAAGCTTTAACTTCCTGACTGATGTCTTGAGATATTGCTTCAAAATATCCACATCATTTTCCTTCCTCATGATGCCATCTATTTTGTGAAGTGCACCAGTCCCTCCTGCAGCAAAGCACCCCCACAGCATGATGCTGCCACCCCCGTGCTTCACGGTTGGGATGGTGTTTTTCAGCTTGCAAGCCACCCCATTTTTCCTCCAAACATAACGATGGTCATTATGGCCAAACAGTTCTATTTTTGTTTCATCAGACCAGAGGACATTTCTCTAAAAAGTATGATCTTTGTCCCCATGTGCAGTTGCAAACCGTAGTCTGGCTTTTTTATGGTGGTTTTGGAGCGGTGGCATCTTCCTTGCTGAGCGGCCTTTCAGGTTATGTCGATATAGGACTTGTTTTACTGTGGATATAGATACTTTTGTACCTGTTTCCTCCAGCATCTTCACAAGGTCCTTTGCTGTTGTTCTGGGATTGATTTGCACTTTTCGCACCAAAGTATGTTCATCTTTAGGAGACAGAACGCGTCTCTTTCCTGAGCAGTATGAAGGCTGCGTGGTCCCATGGTGTTTATACTTGCATACTATTGTTTGTACAGATGAACGTGGTACTTTCAGGCGTTTGGAAATTGCTCCCAAGGATGAACCAGACTTGTGGAGGTCTACAATTTTTTTCTGAGGTCTTGGCTGATTTTCTTTTGATTTTCCCATGATGTCAAGCAAAGAGGCACTGAGTTTGAAGGTAGGCCTTGAAATACATCCACAGGTACACCTCCAGTTGACGCAAATTATGTCAATTAGCCTATCAGAAGCTTCTAAAGCCATGACATAATTTTCTGGAATTTTCCAAGCTGTTTAAAGGCACAGTCAACTTAGTGTATGTAAACTTCTGACCCACTGGAATTGTGATACAGTGAATTATAAGTGAAATAATCTGTCCGTAAACAATTGTTGGAAAAATGACTTGTGTCATGCACAAAGTAGATGTCCTAACCTACTTACCAAAACTATAGTTTGTTAAGAAGAAATTTGTGGAGTGGTTGAAAAACAAGTTTTAATGACTCCAACCTAAGTGCATGTAAACTTCTGACTTCAACTGTATATATATATATATCCATCCATGCATGCAGGCCAGTGCATGTTAGCGTGAGAGAAGTTTGAAGATCAAGAGACTGAATATGGTTAGCGACTTTTCTTACGTAGTTCTTACAGTTTTTGCTTCCTTCTTCCAGGCTAGCTCCAGTACCCCAGCCAGCACCCCAACACAACCCCCAGCAGCAACCCCATCCTCAGGCTCTACCCAGGGAGACCTGGACCTGTTCAGTGAGACTGGTGGTGGAGTTGGCATTAAGGGGGAGGACACCGGGGCCAAGAAACACCTCTCCAAGGACTCCATCCTGTCCCTGTATGGGAACACCAGTATGCCTCAGATGCCCCAGCACCAGCAGGCCCCGCCTGGTAAGGAGAAATACAGACAAGCGTACACATGCACATACTGTACACTCATGCAGGGCTCTACACTGACCTTTTTTACAAGGAGCACATGTGCGCCTAAGTTGAAAAATGTAGGAGCACACAAAGACATTTAGGAGCACAATGACAAATATGAGGTTAACAAGCCGTTGTCTTTATAGTAATGAATCTGTGCTCAGTGTATTCTCCATGGCACTCAGGGGCTTCGGTACAGTGAAGTAATCATTACAACAATCATCATCTGGGGGAATTTTTTTTAAATCCAGGCGCACTTGTGCTCCTAAATTAATATTCCAGGTCGCACAGCAAAATATTTAGGCGCATATGCCAGTAAAATGGTCGCCCTGTCATGCATCATTTTGGGCATGTGCACGCAAACACAAGTGCATGCACACACACACACACTCACACACACACACCAACCAATAACACAGAGGTTGGAAATGGTCCCCAACTGGCTCTGGGCTATATAGTGTAAATACCAAACACTTCTAAACAAGTCACCAACCAAGTTGTTCAGTCACTTTCCCACTCTCTCAGTTTATCTGTGGCAAGCCGTCATAAAGGTTAACAGAACGTTTTATTTTGAAAGAAAGACAAACTGTGCAACCTTGTTCTCAGTATTTCTCCTCTCTTTCTCCACTCCAGCTGGTATATACATGAACCCCGCCCAGATGCAGTTTCCAGTAGGCATCCCCCAGCAGCAGGTCCCCACTGGCTACCAGGCCTTTCCTGGCATGGGCACGAGCATGCCCCCCACCACCGTCATGGGTGCCATGATGGCTCAGAGCGGAGCCGCCATGATGGGACCCAACACAGGCATGATGGTTGGCATGACGATGCCCAATGGTTTCATGGGACAAGCGCCTGCGGCCGGGATGGTTGGCATGGCTCCGAGGATGATGGGGGTACCCCAGGGGGGGATGCCCGCGGGTATGGTGCCCGCTCAGGACATGCAGGGGATGTATGCCGTCCAGCCTGGGCAGCAGGGCCAGTGGAACATGGGACAGGTATGGTAGTTATTTTGTTGTCTCGTTCTTTGGCATATTGGGGTTTTTCCCCTAGGAGTAAGCTTTGCATTTGAAGTATAAGATGGTTTAATGAGAATACAAGATCAGTATCTTTGGGAGTTAACTTAATTAGGTAATGTTACCATATTGCCATAACTATCCAATTTTCTGAGATCGATATAGATGCATTGGGGTAAGGGGTTTGATTTTGTATTAGGCAATATTGTGTTTCCCTGACCCTGACACCTTTACCTTCCTACTCGTCTCTCTCTTTCTTCCCCAGATGAACCAGCAGATGTCAGGGATGAGTCTGAACGGTGCCGGGGGGGGCATGGCCTTCGGTCAGCCTGCCTCCACCATGGGAGGCTGGGCCGCTTCACCCTCCGGTCAGACACTCAGCACACAGCTCTGGAAGTGACCCACCTGGAGGTCAAAGATCAGGGATTGGGGGTCAGGGCAGCGGAAGAGGGGGTCTCAACCAGGGGGTCCGAAATTCAACATCCAACCCCCCCAGCAACCTTACTATGAACTGATGCCCGTTCTCCAACTGTTACTGACCACTCTCCAACATCAAGCTTTTCTGTCTCTGTTCGCATACTGAAGAGATGCATCCTTTCTTCAGGTAAGCACAGATCCATTGGTGATTGGACAGGTGAAAGCAAGGTGACGGTCTTATTACTCTGACCGGCCCAAACAAATCAGATCAGTGATTACTTCAAGGAAGGAAGCATTTCTGAAGTATTCAAACGGGGCACATCTCTCCCTCTCTTTGTCTCTTTCTGTCTATTTATCCCTCTGTCTTTCAGTCTCTCTTTTGTGAGTGAATTGGGCGTCATCATACATACACCATCATACGCAGGATGGCAGTCTGTGCCTGTTATGTGTTAGAAATCATAACTCTTTTAATTTTCCTTTTTTGGAGAAAAAAAAATGAGCCCTGTAACACAACAATGACATCATCGACAACATATCGAAAAAGCTGCAGGACCAGTTACACAAGCTTTTATTGTATCATTATTATAAAAAAATATTATAGAGAATTAAAGAATAGTATTTAAACTTTGGGAGAAGACATGGCTATCATTTCTGTGAATACTGCTCTCCTATGTTGTCACGAGGGTCTATGTCGTCCAAGTATGACCAAGGCGCAGCGTGTCCAAGAAACATGACTTTATTAAATAAACGTAATCGGACTACAAACAAAAGACGACTCAATGAAGTCCACGGTACACTGACCAAAAGGAACAAAAACCCACAAAACCAAGGAGAAACCACACAGTTTAAATATGGCTCCCAATCAGAGATAACGAGCCGACAGCTGACACTCGTTACCTCCGATTGGGAGTCATATGACTAATCAAGAACAATCACCAAACATAGAAATGAACAACTAGAATACCCAACATAGAAATACACCCAAACAATGAAAATGAACAACCCTGGCTCAATAATCAAAGTCCATGGAGCCAGAGTGTCACAGTACCCCCCTAAAGGTGCGAACTCCGGGCGCACCAGCATACAGTCTAGGGGAGGGTCTGGGTGGGCGCTCTGTCCATGGTGGCGGCTCTGGCCCAGGTCGTGGTCCCCACCCCACCTTCGTCACTATCCGCTTCCGTAGCCCCCTCCACATGACCACCCCCCAACTAAACCCCACTGGATTAAGGGGCGGCACCGGACTAAGGGGCAGCACCGGACTAAGGGGCAGCACCGGACTAAGGGACAGTACCTGACTGCTGGCTCTGGCGGATCCTGGCTGGACGGCTCTGGCGGATCCTGGCTGGACGGCTCTGGCGGATCCTGGCTGGCGGAAGGCTCTGGCTGATCCTGTCTGGCAGAAGGCTCTGGCTGATCCTGTCTGGCGGAAGGCTCTGGCTGATCCTGTCTGGCGGAAGGCTCTGGCTGATCCTGTCTGGCGGAAGGCTCTGGCTGATCCTGTCTGGCGGAAGGCTCTGGCTGATCCTGTCTGGCGGAAGGCTCTGGCTGATCCTGTCTGGCGGAAGGCTCTGGCTGATCCTGTCTGGCGGAAGGCTCTGGCTGCTCCTGTCTGGCGGAGAGCTCTAGCGGCTCCCGGGTCTGGCGGACGGCTCTGAAGGCTCATGGCAGACGGGCGGCTTTGCAGGCTCAGTACAGACGGGCAGTTCCTGCGGCGCTTGGCAGACGGACAGTTCAGACGGCGTTGGGCAGACGGGCAGTTCAGACGGCGTTGGGCAGACGGACAGTTCAGGCCCCGTTGGGCAGACGGCAGACTCTGGCCGTCTGAGGCGCATCGTAGGCCTGGTGTGTGGTGCCGGAACAGGAGGTACCGGGCTGAGGACACGCATCTCAGGGCTAGTGCGGGGAGAAGCAACAGGGCATGCTGGACCCTGGGGACGCACCGTAGGCCTGATGCGTGGTGCCGGAACTGGAGGTACCGGGCTGAGGACACGCATCTCAGGGCTAGTGCGGAGAGCAACAACAGGACGCACAGGACTCTGGGGACACACAGGAGGCTTGGTGCGTGGTGTATGCACTGGTGGTAAAGGGCTGGAGACACGCACCATAGAGCCAGTGCGTGGAGGAGACACAGGGCTCTGAAGACGCACTGGAAACCTGGTGCGTGGTGTAGGTACTGGTGGTACTGGGCTGGAGCGAGGAGGTGGTACCGGAAATACCGGACCGTGCAGGCGTACTGGCTCCCTTGAGCACTGAGCCTGCCCAACCTTCCCTGGGTTGATGCTCCCCGTCGCCCGACCAGTACGGGGAGGTGTAATAACTCGCACCGGCCTATGTGAGCGAACCGGGAACACCATGCGCAAGGCTGGTGCCATGTACGCCGGCCCGAGGAGACGCACTGGTGACCAGCTGCGTGGGACCGGCTTCATGACATCCGGCTCAACACTCAATCTAGCCCGGCCGATACGTGGAGCTGGACTGTACCGAACCGGGCTATGCCTGCGTACAGGAGACACCATGCGCTCAACTGCGTAACACGGTGTCTGCCCGTACTCTCGCTCTCCACGGTCAGTCCAGGGAGTAGGCGCAGGTCTCCTACCTGACTTCGCCACACTCCCTCTTAGCCCCCCCCCAAGAAATTCTTGGGTAGTACCCACAGGCTTCCAGTCTTGCCTCCGTGCTGCCTCCTCATATCGCCGCCTCTCGGCTTTAGCTGCCTCCAGCTCTTCACGAGGACGGCGATATTCTCCCGGTTGTGCCCAAGGCCCCTTACCATCCAGAATCTCCTCCCATGTCCATGAATCCTTTATGGGTGGATATAAATCCTGTGTAGGTGGATCCTGTTGCCGCTTGACACGCCGCTTGGTCCTTTTATAGTGGGTTTTTTGTCACGAGGGTCTATGTCGTCCAAGTATGACCAAGGCGCAGCGTGTCCAAGAAACATGACTTTATTAAATAAACGTAATCGGACTACAAACAAAAGACGACTCAATGAAGTCCACGGTACACTGACCAAAAGGAACAAAAACCCACAAAACCAAGGAGAAACCACACAGTTTAAATATGGCTCCCAATCAGAGGTAACGAGCCGACAGCTGACACTCGTTACCTCCGATTGGGAGTCATATGACTAATCAAGAACAATCACCAAACATAGAAATGAACAACTAGAATACCCAACATAGAAATACACCCAAACAATGAAAATGAACAACCCTGGCTCAATAATCAAAGTCCATGGAGCCAGAGTGTCACATATGTACAGCTCTGTATAACCTTCTTTTAAAGTACCTGTGGTTCCCCTACAAAATAAAGTATGATAAACTGTGTCTGATGTGTGTTCTAGATTCTAGACTTCTGGGTTCTAGATTTTGCCATTAACAACATTCAAAGTCAATTCTACCAGAACACCTAAGAAGGTAAAGAAGTTTGCATTTAAAACATGTCTACTCCATGTATCTCTTTTTCCAGGGGTAGGCTACAGACATGCAAATGTCAGGGTGGTATCATTCTTTAACCATCCTTTGCAGAGCTGGCAAAGTTATATACACCACATTTACAGTATTACATAAGAGGGAAAATAGTCACGGGGAGACAAGAGCTCCCTGTAAGTAGGCTAAATATTTGAAAGAATTCTGTTGATGGTGCAATATGGTAAAAAACATTTAAGAATAATTTTCTGAAAAATAACTGAATGAAGAAGAACTGAACTGGAGAGTTTGGTAGAAAAAACGAATTCCCAGTTGAGGAAAAGCGCGGGACATGATTTTAGCATGGTCCCTTTTGAGTGCATAAACAGTGAGGGTGTTTGTTGGTGCTGTCATCTTCAGGACAGGAATACCGGCTTACTTAACGGAGGAATAAACACACATGTTCATCGTTGGTGTTTCAACCAGAACGCGGGAAAATGCCCTTTCTTTATTTTCGCACATGCGCAGTTGTACATCTCTCATAGGGCATAACTGTACCAGTGTAAGAACACAATTTATAACATATTAGTCTATATGTTAACTACCCCCCACTTGCTCTTATACTGTACAAGTCATATTCAACCTAACTATCAACACATTTAGCTTACAGTTATACATCTCACAAATGTCAGTTTACATTCCAAACATATAACCCAATAATTTTTCATTTTTTAACTTCGTTACAGGTTTAGTCAAAACATCTGCAACCATGTCTGCCGTTGGACAATATTCAATACTTATTTTGCCATCACTGAGTGCAGATCGAATGAAATGATATCTGATGTCAACATGTTTACATCTCTGACGACATACTGGGTTCTTTGACAGAGCAATTGCACCTTGGTTATCTTCAAAGATTGTTACTGGTGCATATTGGCACTCACTATCCATCTGGCCCAATAACTGTACAAGGTACAAACTTTCTTGTGTAGTAGCAGCCAGTGCCATGTACTCTGCTTCACATGTAGATAAAGCTACTGTTGGCTGCTTCTTAGACCTCCATGAAATAACAGGTCCACATTTAGTTAAACTAAAACAATACCCTGTTATGCTTCGTCTGTCACTTTGATCTGCTGCCCAATCAGCATCACTATATGCTATGAGGTTGAGTTTTTCCACCCCCCTTTTTGTAACACAACTCCTGATTCATTGTCCCCTTCAAGTACCTCAACACATGTTTAGCTGTTATCCAGTGTTGCTCTTTTGGTTCTGATAGGTATTGTGACAGCTTGCTGACAATCCAACTGATATCCGGTCTTGTACATGTCATAACATATATCAAGCTGCCTATCACTTCACGATACTTTTTTGAATCAATAGGTTCACCATCACCATCAAAGTTTGTTTTTTGTTCACATGGTGTTGACCTTGTTTTACAGTCTGACATACCAAACCTTTCCAGTATCTTGGTTATGTACCTTGTTTGGCTCATCTTTATTTTCCCTTCACTTTGTGTAAAATCAATGCCTAGGAAATGTCTAAGCCTCCCAAGATCTTTCATCTTAAATTTTTCACTTATTTCTTTTACACTTGTGAGTGAGTCACTATCACTAGCAGCGATAATTAGATCATCGACCCAAATTATCAAAATGATCCTTTCTGTTGCAGTTTGTTTGTTGTAATCAGCTGGGTTCTGTGTAAAACCATTTTCACTAAGGTGATCATGCAACATTTTGTTCCAGTTCCTTCCTGACTGTTTCAGGCCATACAGTGACTTGTTCAGTTTGCAGACTAGTTGCTCACCTGTATCTGACCTGACTTCAAAACCCTCTGGTTGCTCCATGTACACTTCACAGTCAATAGGAGCATGTAGATATGCTGTTTTGACATCCATCTGATGTAACTCTAAGTCATACTGAGCTGCTAGCTGCATCAAACAACGTACTGATGTCATATTTGCAGTTGGAGAAAAATTATCCGTATAGTCTATTCCTGCCACTTGACTATATCCTTTTGCAATATATCTTGCCTTGTATGTCTCAGTCTCATCTGAATTGTTTTTGACCGCATAGACCCACCTGCCCCCCACTGCATTTTTACCCTCTGGCAGTGTGGTCAATGTGAATGTATCATTTTCCCTAAGGGAATCCATCTCCTCCTTCATAGCAGTAGCCCAAATCTCTGATTTTGGTGAAATCATTGCTTCTTTGAAGGTTTGTGGTGCATTGCACATTACTCTGTAGCAGTAGTCAACACTAGGTGGTATCTGGTCATCACACTTCACTTTACACTCATAGTCTTTTAAGTACTGGGGCTTCTTCCTCTCTCTGTCTGGATAGCGTGGACTCTGACTATCTGAAGTCTCGATTTGCACATCTTGTGTCTCTTCGGAATTTTGATCTGCCATCTTGGCTTTTGGCATGGGGGATTGAAATCTCTCCCCATGAAGATCATCACTCATTTCCAAATCTGTCTGAGTTTGGCGTTCGACTACACCTTTTGTAACGAACTTGACTAATCTGTTTTTAAGAACTTTTCCAGTGTCTGGGTAGTAGACTAGGTATGCTGGACTATTTTTATCATACCCGACAAAAATACCCTTTTCACATCTTGAGTCCAACTTTTTCTTGTTCTGTCTGTATGCATAGCAAACAGATCCAAATTCTTTCATCTTTGAAAGATCAGGCTTTCTCCCAGTAAACATGTAGTGTGGAGTCTGTCCTACACGCTTATTGTAACACCTATTGCGAATTACTGCAGCAGTCATTACAGCATATGTCCACAATTTCTTTGGTAGGTTGCTCTCAAGTAACATTCATCTTGCCATTTCAAACAGTGTTCTCCAATTTCTCTCAGCGGTCCCATTTTGATGGGGTGAGTAAGGGGCTGAAGTTTCATGTCTTATGGCATTCTTACTGAGCAGTGACTGGAACTCTTTGGCTGTGTACTCTGTGCCATTATCTGACCTGACACACTTTATTTTTTCCATAAGGGGCCACATCAGCAATAAACTTCTCAGTAGCTTTTACAGTATCACTTTTTGCTTTTAGGAAATACACAAAAACTGCCCCTGAATAATCATCCGTAAATGCTAGAGTATATCTGAACCCATCTTTCGCCTCTGGCTCAATAGGGCCAGCCAAATCAGTGTGTACAAGCTCAAGAGCTGCTTTTGCCTTTTCATCAGGCTCTCTGTTTCTGCTCTGAACAAATTTTCCCTGTGTGCAGATTTCACAGTTGAGGGTAGATTTGTCAATCTTACCTGTGATTTTCATTCCCTCTGTCACATTTTCTAACTTTGACACATCCTCAAAATTACAGTGGCCAATAATTTTGTGCCATGTGTGAATATCATAGCACCCATGACATCCATCATCATTTTCATCACTTACAGTGTTAAGATAGTAAAGTCTATCATACTCCTCGATGTCAAAAGTGGTACCGTTCTTGTGGATGAGCTTGTTACACCCCTGTCGGAAGTTGACTGAAGCTCCGTTGGCTAAAATGTCCTGTGGAAACGACGGCACGTACAGCGCCTTCGTCAGCGTTGTTTTTTCACCCGACGACCCGTGTTGTCTCTCAGGTAAACCTCCGCTGCACCTCTCCTCTCCGCGACACCATTCGTTCTTGTTCCGTCAGATAGCTCCACGGAATGTTTTTCCGGTTTGAAAGTCTCGTCAAACTCCTTAAACTTCCCGATGTCCGTGACTATATGTGACGTTGCTCCGTATCAACCATCAGCCCTTTATGTTTCAGTCCACGAACCTGACAGTCACTTATTTTGAATGCAAATATGTGGCCTTCAGCATCTGTTGCTTGTTTCACATTGTCTCTTCTTTTTCGTCTGCAATTTGCGTCAGTATGAGTGGAGCGCTTGCAAAAACTACACCACTGTCTCCGTTCTCTGTGCTCTCCAGTAACGGTACATTCCCGGGCCTTGTGCCCTTTCTGGCCACAGTTGAAGCAGGTTATCTCGGTCCCTTTATCTCTTCCTCTTGGCCAGCTAACTTTAATGTTACTTGCCTTCATCACGTTGTCGTCAGTGGAAATGGCGCTAAACTTCTCGGTGATTTCATAGCTCCTCAACTTGGTTTTGAACTTGCCATAAGTTGTCGGCTCGTCACTCTGTGTTAAGTGGATGGCAAACGGCTTAAATGATTCGGGCAAACCTTTCAGAATCATTGCAATCAACAGCCCGTCACTTAAAGTCTCTTCAGCATTCCTCAGTGCTGTAATAGCCGTCTCAGCACGAATGATATAATCCGTAACACTTTCGTCACTGGCTTTCTGAAGAGAACTTAGCTCAGTGTAGAGGCTAATCACACGTGGCTTCCCTTATCCTGCATAATGTTCCCTCAATATCTTCAACGCTTTTCTCCCATCATCTGCTGCTTCTCTCATTATCAGGGAAAGACTTTTATCACCCAAAACCCTGTATCAATTCGGCGTAGGCTTCTTCATTTTCTCTCCGTCTTCTTCATCTTCATCCACGCTCAATATGGTGGCCTTTAGCCCTAGCAAACGCAAGTGTCCCAAAAACTTCGTCTCCCATACTCGTAGTTTTTTTCATCTCCGTCGAAACATAATCTATTCCATCGGCTTCCATGTTCCCTCCTGGGCCCATAACCTGTTGGTGCTGTCATCTTCAGGACAGGAATACCGGCTTACTTAAAGGAGGAATAAACACACATGTTCATCATTGGTGTTTCAACCAGAACGCGGGAAAATGCCCTTTTTTTATTTTCGCACATGCGCAGTTGTACATCTCTCATAGGGCATAACTGTACCAGTGTAAGAACACAATTTATAACATATTAGTCTATATGTTAACAGTGTTGACCCTAGTTTACTCGATATTCTACAATCAATTACAATATTCAGAGGACGACATATTCTTAACATTTTGGTATTGGCCAGCGTGTGACTCTCATGTGCTACACCTTCGGTTGTTGATGATCCACTTGAGGAGGAGAATACAGCGAAGGTGCCCGATTAAGAGCTCCGGGCCCGTCTATCCGACTGACGCTTCTCCCTCCCTGTACCATCGACGCTCCCTCCGCTGCTACTACCTTTCTGAACTGCCTCAACACCGTCAGCTGTGGAAACCAGCCCCCAAATCAAAACCAGCCAATGTCAGAATCCTACATTAGTTTTGTTTTTAAAGCGTATTTGAAATTCTCTTTAATGAAAAGTGCTATATAAAATAAATGTAGTATTATTAAACAGAGATAGAATTCCTGGTCACACTTTATTTGGATAGTCCCGTATAAATAATCTACAGATGGGCATACTTTCAACAAACGATCTGTTGATAAGCAACTGCTTGCCAAGGTTAGGGTTAGTTTAGAATAAGGGTAAGGGTTACGTTTAGGGCTAATGTTAAGGGTTAAGGCTTAGGGTTAGTGGATAGTTAGTTGAAATGCTGACAGTTATTGAACATCTACAAACCATCCACTTGGGACTATCCAAATAAAGTGTAACCGAATTCCATTCGAAACCCTGCGTAATGGCATTCTGGACATAAAGAATTCCATCTCTATGCGACAGAGAGGGTCACAATGCCGACGCTTCGTATGGAACTCCAGAACCAGAGAGTTATGTTCAGAACTCTCAAGAAATCTTCAGTTCTTGATCGACAAACGAGAGATACAGCATTATGGCAAGCTTTTCATTCATCCTCCTGAAGACGGACATTATTCTATTAAGGACAACGCAGTTAACTCAGGTAAGAATAATTTAATTATTTCAGTCTTAAAACTAAAATATTAATTGATTTAATTCTTAGTAGAAAGGAAATATCTTCAAACTTAGAATAAGATGGCTGTAAAGGCTTTTGTTGTTAGTTACCAAGCAATGTAACCATGCAAAATGAATATTTACAGCTGTAAATGGTTTTACTTAGGCCAAGTAAAATATGCAATGTCTCAATTATCTCTCCTTCCTCCCAAAGTGCGCACTTGTTCACTTCACTGAATTGAAAAGAAATGGACTGGTATAAGAAATATGGTTGAAACTCCCACTAGCCTATGCTTCCACCAATCCAACGGTTTAAGATGTCTGGGAAGTAGAGAAGGAGTGCACACTTTAAGGAAATAGGAGATATTATTGGAACACACATTATTTGCCATGAGTGAAAAGGAAAATATCCCTCCTTTCTTATAATGCTAAAAATCTGTTTTGTTGATCCTGTGCTGTCATGGCGTTTCTTTCAGGGTGGATTTCAATGGTGACCCAACTCAACACCCTTGAAGGTCCAGAGTCAGAGAGTCAGAACATCCGTCAGAGCTTTGCAGAGATACTTGGCGACAAGTACCACTACGCGAATGCCATCAACAGCTCTCTGCTCTGGACTGTTGGGTACACAAACCTACATTCCCCCAGTTCTGAAAGGAAGAAGCTTCCCCTCTGTCGAGAGCTTCTTCCTGGATGAGTGGGAGCCACTGACACTCCAGCAGACTCCTCAGGTTCTGTCCACCAGTGTTTCCATCAAGGAAGACAACCTGAACCAGTCGTCTGCAGGCCTAGTATCTCAGGTTCTGTCCACCAGTGTTTCCATTGTGGAGAATGACCTGATCCAGTCTGCTGCAGGCCTAGTATCTCAGGTTCTGTCCACCAGTGTTTCCATTGTGGAGAATGACCTGATCCAGTCTGCTGCAGGCCTAGTATCTCAGGTTCTGTCCACCAGTGTTTCCATTGTGGAGAATGACCTGATCCAGTCTGCTGCAGGCCTAGTGTCTCAGGTTCTGTCCACCAGTGTTTCCATTGCGGAGAATGACCTGATCCAGTCTGCTGCAGGCCTAGTGTCTCAGGTTCTGTCCACCAGTGTTTCCATTGCGGAGAATGACCTGATCCAGTCTGCTGCAGGCCTAGTGTCTCAGGTTCTGTCCACCAGTGTTTCCATTGTGGAGAATGACCTGATCCAGTCTGCTGCAGGCCTAGTATCTCAGGTTCTGTCTACCAGTGTTTCCATCGTGGAGAATGACTGTTTCCAGTCTGCTACAAATCTAGTGTCTCAGGATGAGGACTCCACCCTGAGAGCCTCCAACCAACCTGAGGTCCATGTGGCTGATGTGTCAACCAAGGGAAGTAGACTTACCATCACTGTTTCTATGGGTTCAACCAAGAGTAGCCATGTTGCTTTACTTGAAGTTGATGCTATTGCTACCAGCCTGGAGCAGTCTGCTGAGAAAATGTCTACCTCTACTACTGATGTCAACGACATCTCATCAACTGCTGCTGCCAAGAAGAAGAAGAGGTGTGGCTTATTCTCATCTCTCTGGAGAGCTCTCAGGGGGAAGAACAAGAAGCCTGTAAGTAATAACTCATACTGTAATTCTCTTTTGTACTTAACATAATCATTTATCAACTATTTTGATGCTAATATCCAGTGATAATGGCTGTCTGTAACATAGGTTTTCTATATTTTATACCTTTCGTTTTCAGGCTAAAGTGGCTTCCAAGAAAGAGGATGAAATCAACAAGGATGAGAGCCGCCTCACCTGCCACCACAACACTATACAGGGAGATCACTGATGCAGGCACCAACAATGGTGTTTCTATTTTCTCTCACACTTTTTCTTCATCCCCAATCCCCCTTCCCACACCCCACCCATTTATCTTCAATAAACCTTTTGTCGTTGCATTTGATTGTGTTTTGTCTTTGATTGGTATCACTGTCATTGATAAGGGCAGGGGTTTAGTAGTTCAACTACATGTCAATCAATCGCTGGTTAACTTTCAAACTCCGGAGGGACAACCGAGGGCAAAGACGTAAAGCTAGGAGGGCAACTGTGACCTTCAGAAATGTGCAAAGATGTGAACAGTTTGTAACAATGTAACAACGCTAATGCAATCAGTTATCTCCACATTTTCTGGAGAATAACATTCATTCTCTCGCTCAGGGCCTCTAGATGGAGTAGCAAAGTACAATTCTGAGGGTTCCCCCTCATAATGCTTTTATCGAAGCTGTTGGATATGGGGATATTCCCATATTAGGAATTCCTGTGGAGATTTATACCATGAAATCCTGCAGCGCCCGCAAAGTCCCCTGCTCAAGAAAGCACATATACAGGCCCATCTGAAGTTTGCCAATGAACATCTGAATTATTCAGAGAAGAACTGGGTGAGAAGTGTTGTGGTCAGATGAGACCAAAATCAAGCTCTTTGGCATCAACTCAACTTGCCGTGTTTGGAGCGAGGAGGAATGCTCCTATGACCCCAAGAACACCAATCCCCACCGTCAAACATGGAGGTGGAAACATTTGCTTTGGGGGGTATTTTTTCTGCTAAGGGGACAGGACAACTTCACTGCATCAGGGACGATGGACGGGGCCATATACCGTCAAATCTTGAGTGAGAACCTCCTTCCCTCAGCCAGGGCATTGAAAATGGGTCGTGGATGGGTATTCCAGCATGACAATGACCCAAAATACACAGCCAAGGCAACAAAGGAGTGGCTCAAGAAGAAGCACATTAAGGTCCTGGAGTTGCCTAGCCAGTCTCCAGACCTTAATCCCATAGAAAATCTGTGGAGGGAGGCTGAAGGTTCGAGTTACCAAACGTCAGCCTCAAAACCTTAATAACTTGGAGAAGATCTACAAAGAGGAGTGGGAGCAAAATCCCTCCTGAGATATGTGCAAACCTTGTGGCCAACTCACAAGAAACGTCTCGACCTCTGTGATTGCCAACAAGGGTTTTAGCCACCAAGTACTAAGTCTGTTTTGCAGAGGGGTCAAATACTTATTTCCCTCATTGAAATGCAAATCAATTTATACCATTTTGACATGGGTTTTTCTGGATTTTTTGTTGTTATTCTGTCTCTCACTGTTCAAATAAACCTACCATTAAAATTATAGACTGGTCATGTCTTTGTCAGTGGACAAACGTACAAAATCAACAGGGGATCAAATACTTTTTTCCCTCACTGTACATGCACAACATATTACCTATATGTCTACATCTCAATGATGGCTCAATTGATAGAGCATGACGCTTGCACCGCCAAGGTTGTGCGTTCGTTTCCCATGGAGGACCAGTGGAAAAAATAAATATATACAGTTGAAGTCGGAAGTTTACATCTTAGCCAAATACATTTAAACTCAGTTTTTCACAGCATTCCCTGACATTTAATCCTATTAAAAATTCCCTGTCTTAGGTCAGTTAAGATCACCACTTTATTTTAAGAATGTGACATTTCAGAATAATAGTAGAGTGATTTATTTCAGCTTTTATTTATTTCATCACACTTCCCAGTGGGTCAGAAGTTTATATATACACTCAATTAGTATTTGGTAGCATTGCCTTTAAATTGTTTAACTTATCAAACGTTTCGGGTAGCCTTCCACAAGCTTCCCACAATAAGTTGGGTGAATTTTGGCCCATTCCTCCGTGACGAGCTGGTGTAACTGAGTCAGGTTTGTAGGCCTCCGTTTCGCACACGCTTTTTCAGTTCTGTCCAGCATGTTCTGTGAGGATTGAGGTCAGGGCTTTGCGATAGCCACTCCAATACCTTGACTTTGTTCTCCTTAAGCCATTTTGCCTCAACATTTTGCCACAAATGGAGGTTTGTCCATTTGGAAGACCCATTTGCGACCAAGCTTTAACTTCCTGACTGATGTCTTGAGATGTTGCTTCAAAGTATCACATCATTTCCTTCCTCATGATGCCATCTATTTTGTGAAGTGCCATCCCTCCTGCAAGAAACTAAGCATGATGCTCGTCTTCACGTTGGGATGGCTGTTTTAACAGGCTTGCAAGCCACCCCATTTTTCCTCCAAACATAACATGGTTATGGCCAAGAAACAGTTCTATTTTGTTCATCGACCAGAGGATATTTTCTCAAAAGTATGATCTTTATCCCCATGTGCATTTGCAAACCGTTAGTCTGGCTTTTACTGGTGGTTTGAGCGGTATCTTCCTTGCTGAGCGGCCTTTCAGGTTATGTCGATATAGGACTTGTTTTACTGTGGATATAGATACTTTTGTACCTGTTTCCTCAGCATCTTCCCAGGTCCTTTGCTGTTGTTCTGGGATTGATTTGCACTTTTCACACCAGAAAGTACAGTGGGGGAAAAAATGTATTTAATCAGCCACCAATTGAACAAGTTCTCCCACTTAAAAAAAGATGAGAGAGCGCCTGTAATTTTCATCATAGGTACCGTCAACTATGACAGACATGAAATTAGAGAAAAAAATCAGGAAAATCACATTGTAGGATTTTTAATGAATTTATTTGCAAATTATGGTGGAAAATAAGTATTTGGTTAATAAACAAAAGTTTCTCAATACTTTGTTATCATACCTTTGTTGGCAATGACACAGGTCAAACGTTTTCTGTAAGTCTTCACAAGGTTTTCACACACTGTTGCTCGTATTTTGGCCCATTCCTCCATGCAGATCTCCTCTAGAGCAGTGATGTTTTGGGGCTGTCGCATGGCAACACGGACTTTCTAACTCCCTCCAAATATTTTCTATGGGGTTGAGATCTGGAGACCGGCTTACAGCCACTCCAGGACCTTGAAATTCTTCTTTACGAAGCCACTCCTTCGTTGCCCAGGGCGGTGTGTTTGGGATCATTGTCATGCTGGAAAGACCCAGCCACGTTTCATCTTCAATGCCCTTGCTGATGGAAGGAGGTTTTCACTCAAAATCTCCGGCGATACATGGCCCCATTCATTCTTTCCTTTACGGATTTCAGTCGTCCTGGTCCCCTTTTGCAGAAACACAGCCCCAAAGCATGATGTTTCAACCCCCATGCTTCACGTAGGTTGGTGTTCTTTGGATGCAACTCAGCATTCTTTGTCCTCCAAAACACGACAAGTTGAGTTTTTACCAAAAAGTTCTATTTTGGTTTCATCTGACCATATGATATTCTCCCAATCCCTCTTCTCGGATCATCCAAATGCACTCTAGCAAACTTCAGACGGGCCTGGATATGTGCAACTGGCTTAAGCAGGGGGACCGTCTTGCACTGCAGGATTGAGTCCCTGGCGTCGTAGTGTAAAGTTACTGATGGTAGGCTTTGGCTTACTTTGGTCCCAGCTCTCTGCAGGTCATTGCCCCACTAGTTCCCCCCGTGTGGTTCTGGGATTTTTGCCACCGTTCTTGTGATCATTTTGACCCGACGGGGTGAGATCTTACGTGGAGCCCCCAGATCGAGGGAGATTTCACGTGGTCTTGTATGTCTTCCATTTCCTAATGTCTCCCAGTTGATTTCTTCAAACCGAAGCTGCTTACCTATTGCAGATCTTCAGTCTTCCCAGCCTGGTGCAGGTCTACAATTTCTGTTTCTGGTATCCTTCACCCGGCTGACAGCTCTTTGGTCTTGGCCATAGTGGAGTTTGGGAGTGTGACTGTTTGAGGTTGTGGACAGGTGTCTTTTATACCCATTGATAACAAGTTCAAACAGGTGCCATTAATACAGGTAACGAGTGGAGGACACAGAGGAGCCTCTTAAAGAAGAAGTTACAGGTCTGTGAGAACAGATATCTTGCTTGTTTATAGGTGACCAAATACTTATTTTCCACCATAATTTGCAAATAAATTCATTAAAATCCTACAATGTGATTTTCTGGATTTTTTTCTTCTCAATTTGTCTGTCATAGTTGACGTGTACCTATGATGAAAAATTACAGGCCTCATCTTTTAAGTGGAGAACTTGCCACAATGTGGCTGACTAAATATCTTTTTTCCCACTGTATGTTCATCTTTAGGAGACAGAACGCGTCTCTTTCCTGAGCAGTATGACGGCTCGTGGTCCCATGGTGTTTATACTTGCATACTATTGTTTGTACAGATGAACGTGGTACTTTCAGGCGTTTGGAAATTGCTCCCAAGGATGAACCAGACTTGTGGAGGTCTACAATTGAGTTCATCAGGAACTTAGTGGGTTCATCTAACAATCCTAATCACCAGCTGATACATTTTTATCTCATACACAGGGTAAACCTTCCACTTAGAAAACATCATTTAATAGAAATCACAACCGCTCCTCTGTGTGATCTATGTAATCAAGGTGCCTTGGGCTCCTTTAATCATACAGTGAGGGAAAAAAGTATTTGATCCCCTGCTGATTTTGTACGTTTGCCCACTGACAAATAAATGATCAGTCTATAATTTTAATGGTAGGTTTATTTGAACAGTGAGAGACAGAATAACAACAACAAAATCAGAAAACAACATGTCAAAATGTTATAAATTGATTTTCATTTTAATGAGGGAAATAAGTATTTGACCCCCTCTCAATCAGAAAGATTTCTGGCTCCCAGGTATCTTTTATACAGGTAACAAACTGAGATTATGAGCACACTCTTAAAGGGAGTTCTCCTAATCTCAGCTTGTTCCACCTGTATAAAAGACATATAACCACAAACACATCAATCAATCAGATTCCAAACGCTCCCACTCATGGCCGAAGACCAAAGAGCTCTCCAAGGATGTCAGAGACAGATTGTAGAGCCGACACAAGGCTGGAATGGGCTACGAAGTACCATCGCCAAGCAGCTTGGTGGGAAAGTGACAACAGTTAGTGCGGTTATTCGCAAAATAGAAAACCACAAAATAACCGTCAATCTCCTCGGCCTGAGCTCACGCCGATCTCACCTCGTGGGTTGCAATGATCATGAGAACGGTGAGGAATCAGCCCAGAACTACACGACGGAGGATCTTGTCAATGATCTCAAGCAGCTGGACCATATCACCAAAAAAACAATTATTAACACCTACCCTGCTACTGAATCCTGCAGCGCCCCCAAAGTCCCTGCTCAAAAACTCGCCATGATTTTTCAATGAACATCTAAATATTCAGAACTGGGTGAAAGTTTATGTCAGATAGACCAAAATCGCTCTTTGGCTAAATCGCTCTTTGGCATCAACTCAACTCACTTCCTTGTTTGGAGGAGGAGGGAGGAATGCTGCCTATGACCCCAAACACCATCCCCACCGTCAAACATGGTGGACTTTCCAAGCTGTTTAAAGACACAATCATTTCCAAGCTGTTTAAAGGCACAGTCAACCTTAGTGTATGCAAACTTCTGACCCACTGGAATTGTGATACAGTGTTACCATATTGCCATAACTATCCAATTTTCTGAGATCGATATAGATGCATTGGGGTAAGGGGTTTGATTTTGTATTAGGCAATATTGTGTTTCCTGACCCTGACACCTTTACCTTACTACTCGTCTCTCGCTTTCTTCCCCAGATGAACCAGCAGATGTCAGGGATGAGTCTGAACGGTGCCGGGGGGCATGGCCTTCGGTCAGCCTGCGCCCTCCACCATGGGAGGCTGGGCCGCTTCACCCTCCGGTCAGACACTCAGCACACAGCTCTGGAAGTACCCCACCATGGAGGTCAAAGAGGTCAGGGATTGGGGGTCAGGGCAGCGGAAGAGGGGGTCTCAACCAGGGGATCGAAATTCAACATCCAACCCCCAGCAACCTTACTATGAACTGATGCCCGTTCTCCAACTGTTACTGACCACTCTCCAACATCGCTTATCTGTCTCTGTTCGCATACTGAAGAGATGCATCCTTTCTTCAGGTAAGCACAGATCCATTGAGTGATTGGACAGGTGAAAGCAAGGTGATGGGTCTTATTACTCTGACTGCCCAACCAAATCAGATCAGTGATTACTTCAAGGAAGGAAGCATTTTTGAAGTATTCAAGCGGGGCACATCTCTCCCTCTCTTTTGTCTCTTTCTGTCTATCTATCCCTCTGTCTTTCAGTCTCTTTTTGTGAGTGAATTGGATCAGTCATACATACACCATCATACGCAGGATGGCAGTCTGTGCCTGTTATGTGTTAGAAATCATAACTCTTTTAATTTTCCTTTTTTGGAGAAAAAAAATGAGCCCTGTAACACAACAATGACATCATCGACAACATATCGAAAAAGCTGCAGGACCAGTTACACGAGCTTTATTGTATCATTATTTAAAAAAATATTATAGAGAATTAAAGAATAGTATTTAAACTTTGGGAGAAGACATGGCTATAATTTCTGTGAATACTGCTCTCCTATGTACAGCTCTGTATAACCTTCTTTTAAAAGTACCTGTGGTTCCCACAAAAATAAAGTATGATAAACTGTGTCTGATGTGTGTTCTAGATTCTAGACTTCTGGGTTCTAGATTTTGCCATTAACAACATTCAAAGTCAATTCTACCAGAACACCTAAGAAGGTAAAGAAGTTTGCTTTAAAACATGTCTACTCCATGTATCTCTTTTTTCCAGGGTAGGCTCAGAACATGCAAATGTCAGGGTGGTATCATTCTTTAACCATCCTTTGCAGAGCTGGGCAAGTTATATACACCTTAACATTTACAGTATTACATAAGAGGGAAAATAGTCACGGGGGAGACAAGAGCTCCCTGTAAGAGTAGGCTAAATATTTGAAAGAATTCTGTTGATGGTGCAATATGGTAAAAAAAAACATTTAAAAATAATTTTCTGAAAAATAACTGAATGAAGAAGAACTGAACTGGAGAGTTTGTAGAAAAAACGAATTCCCAGTTGAGGAAAAGCGCGGGACATGATTTTAGTGGCCCTTTTGAGTGCATAAACAGTGAGGGTGTTGACCTAGTTTAATCGATATTCTAGGCAATCGATTACAATATTCAGAGGACGACATATTCTTAACATTTTGGTATTGGCCAGCGTGCCCGACTCTCATGTGTTACACCTTCGTTTTGTTGATGATCCACTTGAGGAGGAGAATACAGCGAAGGTGCCCGATTAAAGCTCCGGGCCCCGTCTATCCGACTGACGCTTCTCCCTCCCTGTACCATCGACGCTCCCTCCGCTGCTACTACCTTTCTGAACTGCCTCAACACCGTCAGCTGTGAAACCATCCCCCAAGTCAAAACCAGCCAATGTCAGAATCCTACATTAGTTTTGTTTTTAAAGCGTATTTGAAATTCTCTTTAATGAAAAGTGCTATATAAAATAAATGTAGTATTATTAAACAGAGATATAATTCCTGGTCACATTTTATTTGGATAGTCCCGTTACCCGTATAAATAATCGACAGATGGGCATACTTTCAACAAACGATCTGTTGATAAGCAACTGCTTGCCAAGGTTAGGGTTAGTTTAGAATAAGGGTAAGGGTTACGTTTAGGGCTAAGGTTAAGGGTTAAGGCTTAGGGTTAGTGGATAGTTAGTTGAAATGCTGACAGTTATTGAACATCTACAAACCATCCACTTGGGACTATCCAAATAAAGTGTAACCGAATTCCATTCGAAACCCTGCGTAATGGCATTCTGGACATAAAGAATCCATCTCTATGCGACAGAGAGGGTCACAATGCCGACGCTTCGTATGGAACTCCAGAACCAGAGATTTATGTTCAGAACTCTCAAGAAATCTTCAGTTCTTGATCGACAAACGAGAGATACAGCATTATGCAAGGCTTTTCATTCATCCTCCTGAAGACGGACATTATTCTATTAAGGACAACGCAGTTAACTCGGGTAAGAATAATTTAATTATTTCAGTCTTAAAAACTAAAATAAATTGATTTAATTCTTAGTAGAAAAATATCTTCAAACTTAGGAATAAGATGGCTGTAAAGGCTTTTGTTGTTAGTTACCAAGCAATGTAACCATGCAAAATGAATATTTACAGCTGTAAATGGTTTTACTTAGGCCAAGTAAAATATCCAATGTCTCAATTATCTCTCCTTCCTCCCAAAGTGCGCACTTGTTCACTTCACTGAATTGAAAAGAAATGACTGGTATAAGAAATATGGTTGAAACTCCCACTAGCCTATGCCTCCACCAATCCAACGGTTTAAGATGTCTGGGAAGTAGAGAAGGAGTCACACTTTAAGGAAATAGGAGATATTATTGGAACACACATTATTTGCCATGAGTGAAAAGGAAAATATCCCTCCCTTTCTTATAATGCTAAAAATCTGTTTTGTTGATCCTGTGCTGTCATGGCGTTTCTTTCAGGGTGGATTTCAATGGTGACCCAACTCAACACCCTTGAAGGTCCAGAAGTCAGAGAGTCAGAACATCCGTCAGAGCTTTGCAGAGATACTTGGCGACAAGTACCACTACGCGAATGCCATCAACAGCTCTCTGCTCTGGACTGTTGGGTACACCCCCTACATTCCCCCAGTTCTGAAAGGAAGAAGCTTCCCTCTGTCGAGAGCGTTCTTCCTGGATGAGTGGGAGCCACTGACACTCCAGCAGACTCCTCAGGTTCTGTCCACCAGTGTGTCCATCAAGGAAGACAACCTGAACCAGTCGTCTGCAGGCCTAGTATCTCAGGTTCTGTCCACCAGTGTTGCCATTATGGAGAATGATCCTAATCCAGTCTGCTGCAGGCCTAGTGTCTCAGGTTCCTGTCCACCAGTGTTTCCATTGTGGAGAATGACCTGATCCAGTCTGCTGCAGGCCTAGTATCTCAGGTTCTGTCCACCAGTGTTTCCATTGTGGAGAATGACCTGATCCAGTCTGCTGCAGGCCTAGTGTCTCAGGTTCTGTCCACCAGTGTTTCCATTGTGGAGAATGACCTGATCCAGTCTGCTGCCCAGGCCTAGTATCTCAGGTTCTGTCCACCAGTGTTTCCATTGTGGAGAATGACCTGATCCAGTCTGCTGCAGGCCTAGTATCTCAGGTTCTGGTCCACCAGTGTTTCCATTGTGAGATGACCTGATCCAGTCTGCTGCAGGCCCAGTGTCTCAGGTTCTGTCCACCAGTGTTTCCATTGTGGAGAATGACCTGATCCAGTCTGCTGCAGGCCTAGTGTCTCAGGTTCTGTCCACCAGTGTTTCCATTGCGGAGAATGACCTAGTCCAGTCTGCTGCAGGCCTAGTGTCTCAGGTTCTGTCCACCAGTGTTTCCATTGTGGAGAATGACCTGATCCAGTCTGCTGCAGGCCTATATCTCAGGTTCTGTCTACCAGTGTTTCCATCGTGGAGAATGACCGGTTCCAGTCTGCTGCAAATCTAGTGTCTCAGGATGAGGACTCCACCCTGAGAGCCTCCAACCAACCTGAGGTCCATGTGGCTGATGTGTCAACCAAGGGAAGTAGACTTACCATCACTATTTCTATGGGTTCAACCGGGAGTAGCCATGTTGCTTTACGTAAGTTGATGCTAGTGCTACCAGCCTGGAGCAGTCTGCTGAGAAAATGTCTACCTCTACTACTGATGTCAACGACATCTCATCAACTACTGCTGCCAAGAAGAAGAAGAGGTGTGGCTTATTCTCATCTCTCTGGAGAGCTCTCGGGAAAGAACAAGAACCTGTAAGTAATAACTCATCTGTAATTCTCTTTTGTACTTAACATAATCATTTATCAACTATTTTGATGCTAATATCCAGTGATAATGGCTGTCTGTAAAATAGGTTTTCTATATTTTATACCTTTCGTTTTTCAGGCTAAAGTGGCTTCCAAGAAAGAGGATGAAATCAACAAGGATGAGACCGCCTCACCTGCCACCACAACACTATACAGGGAGATCACTGATGCAGGCACCAACAATGGTGTTTCTATTTTCTCTCATCCCCAATCCCTTCCCACACCCCACCCATTTTATCTTCAGTAAACCTTTTGTCGTTGCATTTGATTGTGTTTTGTCTTTGATTGGTATCACTGTCATTGATAAGGGCAGGTTTTAGTAGTTCAACTACATGTCAATCAATCGCTGGTTAACTTTCAAACTCCGAAGGAGACACCGAGGCAAAGACGTAAGCAGGAGGGCAACTGTGACCTTCAGAAATGTGCAAAGATGTGAACAGTTTGTAACAATGTAACAACGCTAATGCAATCAGTTATCTCCACATTTTCTGGAGAATAACATGCATTCTCGCTCAGGGCCTCTAGGTGGAGTAGCAAGCACAATTCAGAGGGTTCCCCTCATAATGCTTTTATCAGCTGTTGGATATGGGGGATATTCCCATATTAGGAATTCCTGTGGGAGATTTATACCATGAAATCCTGCAGCGCCCGCAAGGTCCCCTGCTCTGGAAGCACATATACAGGCCCGTCTGAAGTTTGCCAATGAACATCTGAATTATTCAGAGAAGAACTGGGTGAAAGTGTTGTGGTCAGATGAACCAAAATCAGCTCTTTGGCATCAACTCAACTTGCCGTGTTTGGAGGAGGGGAATGCTCCTATGACCCCAAGAACACCATCCCCACCGTCAAACATGGAGGTGGAAACATTATGCTTTGGGGGTGTTTTTCTGCTAAGGGGACAGGACAACTTCACTGCATCAATGGGACGTGGCGGGGCCATTACCTGTCAAATCTTGAGTGAGAACCTCCTTCCCTCAGCCAGGGCATTGAAAACGGGTCGTGGATGGGTATTCCACATGACAATGACCCAAAATACACAGCCAAGGCAACAAAGGAGTGGCTCAAGAAGAAGCACATTAAGGTCCTGGAGTGGCCTAGCCAGTCTCCAGACCTTAATCCCATAGAAAATCTGTGGAGGGAGCTGAAGGTTCGAGTTGCCAACGTCAGCCTCAAAACCTTAATAACTTGGAGAAGATCTGCAAAGAGGAGTGGGACAAAATCCCTCCTGAGATGTGTGCAAACCTTGTGGCCAACTACAAGAAACATCTGACCTCTGTGATTGCCAACAAGGGTTTTGCCACCAAGTACTAAGTCATGTTTTGCAGGGGTCAAATATTTAATTTTTTTTTTTTTTTTTTTTCTTATAACTACTTTTTTGGTATTTTCCCTCCTGTACATGCACAACATATTACCTATATGTCTACATCTCAATGATGGCTCAGTTGATAGAGCATGTCGCTTGTCCGCCAATGTTGTGCGTTCGTTTCCCATGGAGGACCAGTGGAAGAAAAAAAATATACAGTTGAAGTCGGAAGTTTACATCTTAGCCTAATACATTTAAACTCAGTTTTCACAATTCCTGACATTTAATCCTATAAAAAATTCCCTGTTTTAGGTCAGTTAAGATCACCACTTTATTTTAAGAATGTGACATTTCAGAATAATAGTGAGTGATTTATTTCAGCTTTTATTTATTTCATCACATTCCCAGTGGGTCAGAAGTTTACATACACTCAATTAGTATTTGGTAGATTGCCTTTAAATTGTTTAACTTGGGTCAACGTTTGGGTAGCCTTCCACAAGCTTCCCACAATAAGTTGGGTGAATTTTGGCCCATTCCTCCTGACGGAGCTGGTGTAACTGAGTCAGGTTTTAGGCCTCCTTGCTCGGCACGCTTTTTCAGTTCTGTCCACATGTTCTGTAGGATTGAGGTCGGCTTTGCGATGGCCACTCCATACCTTGACTTTGTTCTCCTTAAGCCATTTTCCCACAACATTTTGCCACAAATGGAAGTTTGTCCATTTGGGAGACTCATTTGCACCCAAGCTTTAACTTCCTGACTGATGTCTTGAGATATTGCTTCAAAATATCCACATCATTTTCCTTCCTCATGATGCCATCTATTTTGTGAAGTGCACAGTCCCTCCTGCAGCAAAGCACCCCCCACAGCATGATGCTCCACCCCGTGCTTCACGGTTGGGATGGTGTTTTTTCAGCTTGCAAGCCACCCCATTTTTCCTCCAAACATAACGATGGTCATTATGGCCAAACAGTTCTATTTTTGTTTCATCAGACCAGAGGACATTTCTCTAAAAAGTATGATCTTTGTCCCCATGTGCAGTTGCAAACCGTAGTCTGGCTTTTTATGGTGGTTTTGGAGCGGTGGCATCTTCCTTGCTGAGCGGCCTTTCGGTTATGTCGATATAGGACTTGTTTTACTGTGGATATAGATACTTTTGTACCTGTTTCCTCCAGCATCTTCTCAAGGTCCTTTGCTGTTGTTCTGGGATTGATTTCACTTTTCGCACAAAGTATGTTCATCTTTAGGAGACAGACCCGTCTCTTTCCTGAGCAGTATGGCGGCTCGTGGTCCCATAGTGTTTATACTTGCATACTATTGTTTGTACAGATGAGCGTGGTACTTTCAGGCGTTTGGAAATTGCTCCCAAGGATAACCAGACTGGAGGTCTACAATTTTTTTCTGAGGTCTTGGCTGATTTTCTTTTGATTTTCCCATGATGTCAAGCAAGAGGCACTGAGTTTGAAGGTAGCCTTGAAATACATCCACAGGTACACCTCCAGTTGGCGCAAATGATGTCAATTAGCCTATCAGAAGCTTCTAAAGCCATGGACATACTTTTCTGGAATTTTCCAAGCTGTTTAAAGGCACAGTCAACTTAGTGTATGTAAACTTCTGACCCACTGGAATTGTGATACAGTGAATGAATTATAAGTGAAATAATCTGTCCGTAAACAATTGTTGGAAAAATGACTTGTGTCATGCACAAAGTAGATGTCCTAACCTACTTGCCAAAACTATAGTTTGTTAAGAAGAAATTTGTGGAGTGGTTGAAAAACAGTTTTAATGACTCCAACCTAAGTGTATGTAAACTTCAGACTTCAACTATATATATATATATATATATTATTTAATATATCCATCCATGCATGCTGCAGCCAGTGCATGTTAGCGTGAGAGAAGTTTGAAGATCAAGAGACTGAATATAGTTAGCGACTTTTCTTACGTAGTTCTTACAGTTTTTGCTTCCTTCTTCCAGGCTAGCTCCAGTACCCCAGCCAGCACCCCAACACAACCCCCAGCAGCAACCCCATCCTCAGGCTCTGACCAGGGAGACCTGGACCTGTTCAGTGAGACTGGTGGTGGAGTTGGCATTGAAGGGGAGGACACCGGGGCCAGAAACACCTCTCCAAGAACTCCATCCTGTCCTGTAAACACCAGTATGCCTCAGATGCCCCACACCAGCAGGCTCGCCTGTTAAGGAGAAATACAGACAAGCGTACACATGCACATACTGTACACTCATGCAGGGCTCTACCTGACCTTTTTTACAAAGGAGCACATGTGCGCTAAGTTGAAAAATGTAGGAGCAACACAAAGACATTTAGAGCACAATGACAAATATGAGGTTAACAGCCGTTTTCTTTATAGTAATGAATCTGTGCTCAGTGTATTCTCCATAGCAGCTCAGGGGCTTCGGTACAGTGAAGTAATCATTACAACAATTATCATCTGGGAATTTTTTTTAAATCCCACTTGTGCTCCTAAATTAATATTCAGGTCGCACACAAAATATTTAGGCGCATATGCCAGTAAAAGGTCACCCTGTCATGCATCATTTTGGGCATGTGCACGAACACAAGTGCATGCACACACACACACTTTCACACACACACCAACCAATAACACAGAGGTTGGAAATGGTCCCAACTGGCTCTGGGCTATATAGTGTAAATACCAAACACTTCTAAAGTAGCAAGTCACCAACCAAGTTGTTCAGTCACTTTCCCACTCTCTCAGTTTATCTGTGGCATGCCGCTAAAAGGTTAACAGAACGTTTTATTTTGAAAGAAAGACAAACTGTGCAACCTTGTTCTCAGTATTTCTCCTCTCTTTCTCCACTCCAGCTGGTATATCTGAACCCCGCCTAGATGCAGTTTCCAGTAGGCATCCCCAGCAGCAGGTCCCCACTGGCTACCAGGCCTTTCCTGGCATGGGCACGAGCCTGCCCCCCACCAACGTCATGGGTGCCATGATGGCTCAGAGCGGAGCCGCCATGATGGGACCCAACACAGGCATGATGGTTGGCATGGCGATGCCCAATGGTTTCATGGGACAAGCGTCTAGCGGCCCGGGATGGATTGGCATGCTCCGAGATGATGGGGGTTACCCCAGGGGGATGCCCGCGGTATGGTGCCCGCTCAGGACATGCAGGGGATGTATGCCGTCCAGCCTGGGCAGCGGGCCAGTGGAACATGGGACAGGTATGGTAGTTATTTTGTTGTCTCGTTCTTTGGCATATTGGGGTTTTTCCCCTAGGAGTAAGCTTTGCATTTGAAGTATAAGATGGTTTTAATGAGAATACAAGATCAGTATCTTTGGGAGTTAACTTAATTCGGTAATGTTACCATATTGCCATAACTATCCAATTTTCTGAGATCGATATAGATGCATTGGGGTAAGGGGTTTGATTTTGTATTAGGCATTTGTGTTTCCCTGACCCTGACACCTTTACCTTCCTACTCGTCTCTCTCTTTCTTCCCCAGATGAACCAGCAGATGTCAGGGATGAGTCTGAACGGTGCCGGGGGGGCATAGCCTTCGGTCAGCCTGCCTCCACCATGGGAGGCTGGGCCGCTTCACCCTCCGGTCAGACACTCCAGCACACAGCTCTGGAAGTGACCCACCTGGAGGTCAAAGATCAGGGATTGGGGGTCAGGGCAGCGGAAGAGGGGGTCTCAACCAGGGGTCGAAATTCAACATCCAACCCCCCAGCAACCTTACTATGAACTGATGCCCGTTCTCCAACTGTTACTGACCACTCTCCAACATCAAGCTTTTCTGTCTCTGTTCGCATACTGAAGAGATGCATCCTTTCTTCAGGTAAGCACAGATCCATTGGTGATTGGACAGGTGAAAGCAAGGTGACGGTCTTATTACTCTGACCGGCCCAACCAAATCAGATCAGTGATTGCTTCAAGAAGGAAGCATTTCTGAAATATTCAAACGGGGCACATCTCTCCCTCTCTTTGTCTCTTTCTGTCTATCTATCCCTCTGTCTTTCAGTCTCTCTTTTTGTGAGTGAATTGGGCGTCATCATACACTACACCATCATACGCAGGATGGCAGTCTGTGCCTGTTAATGTGTTAGAAATCATAACTCTTTTAATTTTCCTTTTTTGGAGAAAAAAAAATGAGCCCTGTAACACAACAATGACATCATCGACAACATATCGAAAAAAGCTGCAGGACCAGTTACACAAGCTTTTATTGTATCATTATTATAAAAAAATATTATAGAGAATTAAAGAATAGTATTTAAACTTTGGGAGAAGACATGGCTATCATTTCTGTGAATACTGCTCTCCTATGTACAGCTCTGTATAACCTTCTTTTAAAGTACCTATGGTTCCCCTACAAAATAAAGTATGATAAACTGTGTCTGATGTGTGTTCTAGATTCTAGACTTCTGGGTTCTAGATTTTGCCATTAACAACATTCAAAGTCAATTCTACCAGAACACCTAAGAAGGTAAAGAAGTTTGCATTTAAAAACATGTCTACTCCATGTATCTCTTTTTTTTCCAGGGTAGGCTACAGACATGCAAATGTCAGGGTGCGTATCATTCTTTAACCATCCTTTGCAGAGCTGGCAAGTTATATACACCACATTTACAGTATTACATAAGAGGGAAAATAGTCACGGGGAGACAAGAGCTCCCCTGTAAGTAGGCTAAATATTTGAAAGAATTCTGTTGATGGTGCAATATGGTAAAACATTTAAGAATAATTTTCTGAAAAATAACTGAATGAAGAGAACTGAACTGGAGAGTTTGGTAGAAAAAACGAATTCCCAGTTGAGGAAAAGCGCGGGACATGATTTTAGCATGGTCCCTTTTGAGTGCATAAACAGTGAGGGTGTTTGTTGGTGCTGTCATCTTCAGGACAGGAATACCGGCTTACTTAACGGAGGAATAAACACACATGTTCATCGTTGGTGTTTCAACCAGAATGCGGGGAAAATGCCCTTTCTTTATTTTTCGCACATGCGCAGTTGTACATCTCTCATAGGGCATAACTGTACCAGTGTAAGAACACAATTTATAACATATTAGTCTATATGTTAACACCCCACTTGCTCTTATACTGTACAAGTCATATTCAACCTAACTATCAACACATTTAGCTTACAGTTATACATCTCACAAATGTCAGTTTACATTCCAAACATATAACCCAATAATTTTTCATTTTGAACTTCGTTACAGGTTTAGTCAAAACATCTGCAACTCATGTCTGCCGTTGGACAATATTCAATACTTATTTTGCCATCACTGAGTGCAGATCGAATGAAATGATATCTGATGTCAACATGTTTACATCTCTGACGACATACTGGGTTCTTTGACAGAGCAATTGCACCTTGGTTATCTTCAAAGATTGTTACTGGTGCATATTGGCACCTCACTATCCATCTGGCCCAATAACTGTACAAGGTACAAACTTTCTTGTGTAAGTAGCAGCCAGTGCCATGTACTCTGCTTCACATGTAGATAAAGCTACTGTTGGCTGCTTCTTAGACTTCCATGAAATAACAGGTCCACATTTAGTTAAACTAAAACAATACCTGTTATGCTTCGTCTGTCACTTTGATCTGCTGCCCAATCAGCATCACTATATGCTATGAGGTTGAGTTTTTCCACCCCCTTTTTTGTAACACAACTCCTGATTCATTGTCCCCTTCAAGTACCTCAACACATGTTTAGCTGTTATCCAGTGTTGCTCTTTTGGTTCTGATAGGTATTGTGACAGCTTGCTGACAATCCAACTGATATCCGGTCTTGTACATGTCATAACATATATCAAGCTGCCTATCACTTCCACGATACTTTTTGAATCAATAGGTTCACCATCACCATCAAAGTTTGTTTTTTGTTCACATGGTGTTGACCTTGTTTTACAGTCTGACATACCAAACCTTTCCAGTATCTTGGTTATGTACCTTGTTTGGCTCATCTTTATTTTCCCTTCACTTTGTGTAAAATCAATGCCTAGGAAATGTCTAAGCCTCCCAAGATCTTTCATCTTAAATTTTCACTTATTTCTTTTACACTTGTGAGTGAGTCACTATCACTAGCAGCGATAATTAGATCATCGACCCAAATTATCAAAATGATCCTTTCTGTTGCAGTTTGTTTGTTGTAAACACAGTAATCAGCTGGGTTCTGTGTAAAACCATTTTCACTAAGGTGATCATGCAACATTTTGTTCCAGTTCCTTCCTGACTGTTTCAGGCCGTACAGTGACTTGTTCAGTTTGCAGACTAGTTGCTCACCTGTATCTGACCTGACTTCAAACCCTCTGGTTCTCCATGTCCCACTTCACAGTCAATAGGAGCATGTAGATATGCTGTTTTGACATCCATCTGATGTAACTCTAAGTCATACTGAGCTGCTAGCTGCATCAAACAACGTACTGATGTCATATTTGCAGTTGGAGAAAAATTATCCGTATAGTCTATTCCTGCCACTTGACTATATCCTTTTGCAATATATCTTGCCTTGTATGTCTCAGTCTCATCTGAATTGTTTTTGACCGCATAGACCCACCTGCCCCCCCCACTTCATTTTTTTACCCTCTGGCAGTGTGGTCAATGTGAATGTATCATTTTCCCTAAGGGAATCCATCTCCTCCTTCATAGGTAGCCCAAATCTCTGATTTTGGTGAAATCATTGCTTCTTTGAAGGTTTGTGGTGCATTGCACATTACTCTGTAGCAGTAGTCAACACTAGGTGGTATCTGGTCATCACACTTCACTTTACACTCATAGTCTTTTTTAAGTACTGGGCTTCTTCCTCTCTCTGTCTGGATAGCGTGGACTCTGACTATCTGAAGTCTCGATTTGCCATCTTGTGTCTCTTCGAATTTTGATCTGCCATCTTGGCTTTTTGGCATGGGGATTAAATCTCTCCCCATGAAGATCATCACTCATTTCCAAATCTGTCTGAGTTTGGCGTTCAACTACACCTTTTGTAACGACTAATCTGTTTTTAAGAACTTTTCCAGTGTCTGGGTAGTAGACTAGGTATGCTGGACTATTTTTATCATACCCTACAAAAATACCCTTTTCACATCTTGAGTCCAACTTTTTCTTGTTCTGTCTGTATGCATAGCAAACAGATCCAAATTCTTTCATCTTTGAAAGATCAGCTTTCTCCCAGTAAACATGTAGTGTGGAGTCTGTCCTACACGCTTATTGTAACACCTATTCTGCATTACTGCAGCAGTCATTACAGCATATGTCCACAATTTCCTTTGGTAGGTTGCTCTCAAGTAACATGCATCTTGCCATTTCAAACAGTGTTCTCCAATTTCTCTCAGCGGTCCCATTTGATGGGGTTGAGTAAGGCTGAAGTTCATGTCTTATGGCATTCTTACTGAGCAGTGACTGGAACTCTTTGGCTGTGTACTCTGTGCCATTATCTGACCTGACACACTTAATTTTTTCCATAAGGGGCCACATCAGCAATACACTTCTCAGTAGCTTTTACAGTATCACTTTTTGCTTTTAGGAAATACACAAAAACTGCCCCTGAATAATCATCCGTAAATGCTAGAGTATATCTGAACCCATCTTTCGCCTCTGGCTCAATAGGCCAGCCAAATCAGTGTGTTACAAGCTCAAGAGCTGCTTTTGCCTTTTCATCAGGCTCTCTGTTTCTGCTCTGAACAAATTTTCCCTGTGTGCAGATTTCACAGTTGAGGGTAGATTTGTCAATCTTACCTGTGATTTTCATTCCCTCTGTCACATTTTCTAACTTTGACACATCCTCAAAATTACAGTGGCCAAGAATTTTTGTGCCATGTGTGAATATCATAGCACCCATGACATCCATCATCATTTTCATCACTTACAGTGTTAAGATAGTAAAGTATATCATACTCCTCGATGTCAAAAGTGGTACCGTTCTTGTGGATGAGCTTGTTACACCCCTGTCGGAAGTTGACTGAAGCTCCGTTGGCTGTCGCTGCTTTAACAGAGAAAATGTCCTGTGGAAACGACGGCACATACAGCGCCTTCGTCAGCGTTGTTTTCACCCGACGACCCGTGTTGTCTCTCAGGTAAACCTCCGCTGCACCTCTCCTCTCCGCGACACCATTCGTTCTTGTTCCGTCAGACAGCTCCACGGAATGTTTTTCCGGTTTGAAAGTCTAGTCAAACTCCTTAAACTTCCCGATGTCCGTGACTATATGTGACGTTGCTCCCGTATCAACCATCAGCCCTTTATGTTTCAGTCCACGAACCTGACAGTCACTTATTTTGAATGCAAATATGTGGCCTTCAGCATCTGTTGCTTGTTTCACATTGTCTCTTCTTTTTCGTCTGCAATTTGCGTCAGTATGAGTGGAGCGCTTGCAAAAACTACACCACTGTCTCCGTTCTCTGTGCTCTCCAGTAACGGTACATTCCCGGGCCTTGTGCCCTTTCTGGCCACAGTTGAAGCAGGTTATCTCGGTCCCTTTATCTCTTCCTCTTGGCCAGCTAACTTTAATGTTACTTGCCTTCATCACGTTGTGCGTCAGTGGAAATGGCGCTAAACTTCTCGGTGATTTCATAGCTCCTCAACTTGGTTTGAACTTGCCATAAGTTGTCGGCTCGTCACTCTGTGTTAAGTGGATGGCAAACGGCTTTAAATGATTCGGGCAAACCTTTCAGAATCATTGCAATCAACAGCCCGTCACTTAAAGTCTCTTCAGCATTCCTCAGTGCTGTAATAGCCGTCTCCAGCACGAATGATATAATCCGTAACACTTTAGTCACTGGCTTTCTGAAGAGAAGTTAGCTCAGTGTAGAGGCTAATCACATCGTGGCTTCCCTTATCCTGCATAATGTTCCCTCAATATCTTCAACGCTTTTCTCCCATCATCTGCTGCTTCTCTCATTATCAGGGAAAGACTTTTATCATCCAAACCCCTGTATCAATTCGGCGTAGGCTTCTTCATTTTCTCTCCGTCTTCTTCATCTTCATCCACGCTCAATATGGTGGCCTTTTAGCCCTAGCAAACGCAAGTGTCCCAAAAACTTCGTCTCCCATAACTCGTAGTTTTTCATCTCCGTCAAAACATAATCTATTCCATCAGCTTCCATGTTCCCTCCTGGGCCCATAACCTGTTGGTAGCTGTCATCTTCAGGACAGGAATACCGGCTTACTTAACGGAGGAATAAACACACATGTTCATCGTTGGTGTTTCAGCAGAACGCGGAAAATGCCCTTTTTTTTTCGCACATGCGCAGGTGTACATCTCTCATAGGGCATAACTGTACCAGTGTAAGAACACAATTTATAACATATTAGTCTATATGTTAACAGTGTTGACCCTAGTTTACTCGATATTCTACAATCAATTACAATATTCAGAGGACGACATATTCTTAACATTTTGGTATTGGCCAGCGTGTGACTCTCATGTGCTACACCTTCGGTTGTTGATGATCCACTTGAGGAGGAGAATACAGCGAAGGTGCCCGATTAAGAGCTCCGGGCCCGTCTATCCGACTGACGCTTCTCCCTCCCTGTACCATCGACGCTCCCTCCGCTGCTACTACCTTTCTGAACTGCCTCAACACCGTCAGCTGTGGAAACCATCCCCCAAATCAAAACCAGCCAATGTCAGAATCCTACATTAGTTTTGTTTTTAAAGCGTATTTGAAATTCTCTTTAATGAAAAGTGCTATATAAAAATAAATGTAGTATTATTAAACAGAGATAGAATTCCTGGTCACACTTTATTTGGATAGTCCCGGTATAAATAATCGACAGATGGGCATACTTTCAACAAACGATCTGTTGATAAGCAACTGCTTGCCAGGTATAGGGTTAGTTTAGAATAAGGGTAAGGGTTACGTTTAGGGCTAAGGTTGAGGGTTAAGACTTAGGGTTAGTAGGATAGTTAGTTGAAATGCTGACAGTTATTGAACATCTACAAACCATCCACTTGGGACTATCCAAATAAAGTGTAACCGAATTCCATTCGAAACCCTGCGTAATGGCATTCTGGACATAAAGAATCCATCTCTATGCGACAGAGAGGGTCACAATGCCGACGCTTCGTATGGAACTCCAGAACCAGAGATTTATGTTCAGAACTCTCAAGAAATCTTCAGTTCTTGATCGACAAACGAGAGATACAGCATTATGGCAAGCTTTTCATTCATCCTCCCTGAAGACGGACATTATTCTATTAAGGACAACGCAGTTAACTCAGGTAAGAATAATTTAATTATTTCAGTCTTAAAACTAAAATATTAATTGATTTAATTCTTAGTAGAAAGGAAATATCTTCAAACTTAGAATAAGATGGCTGTAAAGGCTTTTGTTGTTAGTTACCAAGCAATGTAACCATGCAAAATGAATATTTACAGCTGTAAATGGTTTTACTTAGGCCAAGTAAAATATCCAATGTCTCAATTATCTCTCCTTCCTCCCAAAGTGCTCACTTGTTCACTTCACTGAATTGAAAAGAAATGACTGGTATAAGAAATATGGTTGAAACTCCCACTAGCCTATGCCTCCACCAATCCAACGGTTTTAAGATGTCTGGGAAGTAGAGAAGGAGTGCACACTTTAAGGAAATAGGAGATATTATTGGAACACACATTATTTGCCATGAGTGAAAAGGGAAAATATCCCTCCCTTTCTTATAATGCTAAAAATCTGTTTTGTTGATCCTGTGCTGTCATGGCGTTTCTTTCAGGGTGGATTTCAATGGTGACCCAACTCAACACCCTTGAAGGTCCAGAGTCAGAGAGTCAGAACATCCGTCAGAGCTTTGCAGAGATACTTGGCGACAAGTACCACTACGCGAATGCCATCAACAGCTCTCTGCTCTGGACTGTTGGGTACACCCCCTACATTCCCCAGTTCTGAAAGGAAGAAGCTTCCCCTCTGTCGAGGCTTCTTCCTGGATGAGTGGGAGCCACTGACACTCCAGCAGACTCCTCAGGTTCTGTCCACCAGTGTGTCCATCAAGGAAGAGCAACCTGAACCAGTCGTCTGCAGGCCTAGTATCTCAGGTTCTGTCCACCAGTGTTGCCATTATGGAGAATGACCTAATCCAGTCTGCTGCAGGCCTAGTGTCTCAGGTTCTGTCCACCAGTGTTTCCATTGTGGAGAATGACCTGATCCAGTCTGCTGCAGGCCTAGTATCTCAGGTTCTGTCCACCAGTGTTTCCATTGTGGAGAATGACCTGATCCAGTCTGCTGCGGCCTAGTGTCTCAGGTTCTGTCCACCAGTGTTTCCATTGTGGAGAATGACCTGATCCAGTCTGCTGCGGCCTAGTGTCTCAGGTTCTGTCCACCAGTGTTTCCATTGCGGAGAATGACCTATCCAGTCTGCTGCAGGCCTAGTGTCTCAGGTTCTGTCCACCAGTGTTTCCATTGTGGAATGACCTGATCCAGTCTGCTGCAGGCCTAGTATCTCAGGTTCTGTCTACCAGTGTTTCCATCGTGGAGAATGACCGGTTCCAGTCTGCTACAAATCTAGTGTCTCAGGATGAGGACTCCACCCTGAGAGCCTCCAACCAACCTGAGGTCCATGTGGCTGATGTGTCAACCAAGGGAGTAGACTTACCATCACTATTTCTATGGGTTCAACCAAGAGTAGCCATGTTGCTTTACGTGAAGTTGATGCTAGTGCTACCAGCCTGGAGCAGTCTGCTGAGAAAATGTCTACCTCTACTACTGATGTCAACGACATCTCATCAACTCTGCTGCCAAGAAGAAGAAGAGGTGTGGATTATTCTCATCTCTCTGGAGAGCTCTCAGGGGGAAGAACAAGAAGCCTGTAAGTAATAACTCATACTGTAATTCTCTTTTGTACTTAACATAATCATTTATCAACTATTTTGATGCTAATATCCAGTGATAATGGCTGTCTGTAAAATAGGTTTTCTATATTTTATACCTTTCGTTTTTCAGGCTAAAGTGGCTTCCAAGAAAGAGGATGAAATCAACAAGGATGAGAGCCGCCTCACCTGCCACCACAACACTATACAGGAGATCACTGATGCAGGCACCAACAATGGTGTTTCTATTTTCTCTCACACTTTTTCTTCATCCCCAATCCCCTTCCCACACCCCACCCATTTTATCTTCAATAAACCTTTTTGTCGTTGCATTTGATTGTGTTTTGTCTTTGATTGGTATCACTGTCATTGATAAGGGCAGGGTTTAGTAGTTCAACTACATGTCAATCAATCGCTGGTTAACTTTCAAACTCCGAAAGGAGACAACCGAGGCAAAGACGTAAGCAGGAGGGCAACTGTGACCTTCAGAAATGTGCAAAGATGTGAACAGTTTGTAACAATGTAACAACGCTAATGCAATCAATCACATTTTCTGGAGAATAACATGCATTCTCGCTCAGGGCCTCTAGATGGAGGTGCAAGCACAATTCTGAGGGTTCCCCTCATAATGCTTTTATCAGCTGTTGGATATGGGGATATTCCCATATTAGGAATTCCTGTGGGAGATTTATACCATGAAATCCTGCAGCGCCTGCAAGGTCCCCCTGCTCAAGAAAGCACATATACAGGCCCGTCTGAAGTTTGCCAATGAACATCTGAATTATTCAGAGAAGAACTGGGTGAAAGTGTTGTGGTCAGATGAGACCAAAATCAAGCTCTTTGGCATCAACTCAACTTGCCGTGTTTGGAGGAGGAGGAATGCTGCCTATGACCCCAAGAACACCATCCCCACCGTCAAACATGGAGGTGGAAACATTATGCTTTGGGGTGTTTTTCTGCTAAGGGACAGGACAACTTCACTGCATCAAAGGGACGATGGACGGGGCCATGTACCGTCAAATCTTGAGTGAGAACCTCCTTCCCTCAGCCAGGGCATTGAAAATGGGTCGTGGATGGGTATTCCAGCATGACAATGACCCAAAATAAACAGCCAAGGCAACAAAGGAGTGGCTCAAGAAGAAGCACATTAAGGTCCTGGAGTGGCCTAGCCAGTCTCCAGACCTTAATCCCATAGAAAATCTGTGGAGGAGCTGAAGGTTCGAGTTGCCAAACGTCAGTCTCGAAACCTTAATAACTTGGAGAAGATCTGCAAAGAGGTGGGACAAAATCCCTCCTGAGATGTGTGCAAACCTTGTGGCCAACTACAAGAAACGTCTGACCTCTGTGATTGCCAACAAGGGTTTTGCCACCAAGTACTAAGTCATGTTTTGCAGAGGGTCAAATACTTATTTCCCTCATTGAAATGCAAATCAATTTATACCATTTTTGACATGGGTTTTTCTGGATTTTTTTGTTGTTATTCTGTCTCTCACTGTTCAAATAAACCTACCATTAAAATTATAGACTGGTCATGTCTTTGTCAGTGGGCAAACGTACAAAATCAGCAGGGGATCAAATACTTTTTTCCCTCACTGTACATGCACAACATATTACCTATATGTCTACATCTCAATGATGGCTCAATTGATAGAGCATGTCGCTTGCACCGCCAAGGTTGTGCGTTCGTTTCCCATGGAGGACCAGTGGAAAAAAATAAATATATACAGTTGAAGTCGGAAGTTTACATCTTAGCCAAATACATTTAAACTCAGTTTTTCACAATTCCTGACATTTAATCCTATTAAAAATTCCCTGTCTTAGGTCAGTTAAGATCACCACTTTATTTTAAGAATGTGACATTTCAGAATAATAGTAGAGTGATTTATTTCAGCTTTTATTTATTTCATCACATTCCCAGTGGGTCAGAAGTTTACATACACTCAATTAGTATTTGGTAGCATTGCCTTTAAATTGTTTAACTTGGGTCAAACGTTTTCGGGTAGCCTTCCACAAGCTTCCCCACAATAAGTTGGGTGAATTTGGCCCATTCCTCCTGACGGAGCTGGTGTAACTGGAGTCAGGTTTGTAGGCCTCCTTGCTCGCACACGCTTTTTCAGTTCTGTCCACATGTTCTGTAGGATTGAGGTCAGGGCTTTGCGATATCCACTCCAATACCTTGACTTTGTTCTCCTTAAGCCATTTTGCCACAACATTTTGCCACAAATGGAAGTTTGTCCATTTGGAAGACCCCATTTGCGACCAAGCTTTAACTTCCTGACTGATGTCTTGAGATATTGCTTCAAAATATCCACATAATTTTCCTTCCTCATGATGCCATCTATTTTGTGAAGTGCACCAGTCCCTCCTGCAGCAAAGCACCCCCACAGCATGATGCTGCCACCCCCCGTGCTTCACGGTTGGGATGGTGTTTTTCAGCTTGCAAGCCACCCCATTTTTCCTCCAAACATAACGATGGTCATTATGGCCAAACAGTTCTATTTTTGTTTCATCAGACCAGAGGACATTTCTCTAAAAAGTATGATCTTTGTCCCCATGTGCAGTTGCAAACCGTAGTCTGGCTTTTTTATGGTGGTTTTGGAGCGGTGGCATCTTCCTTGCTGAGCGGCCTTTCAGGTTATGTCGATATAGGACTTGTTTTACTGTGGATATAGATACTTTGTACCTGTTTCCTCCAGCATCTTCACAAGGTCCTTTGCTGTTGTTCTGGGATTGATTTGCACTTTTCGCACCAAAGTATGTTCATCTTTAGGAGACAGAACGCGTCTCTTTCCTGAGCAGTATGACGGCTGCGTGGTCCCATGGTGTTTATACTTGCGTACTATTGTTTGTACAGATGAACGTGGTACTTTCAGGCGTTTGGAAATTGCTCCCAAGGACGAACCAGACTTGTGGAGGTCTACAATGTTTTTCTGAGGTCTTGGCTGATTTTCTTTTGATTTTCCCATGATGTCAAGCAAAGAGGCACTGAGTTTGAAGGTAGGCCTTGAAATACATCCACAGGTACACCTCCAGTTGACGGAAATGATGTCAATTAGCCTATCAGAAGCTTCTAAAGCCATGACATATTTTTCTGGAATTTTCCAAGCTGTTTAAAGGCACAGTCAACTTAGTGTATGTAAACTTCTGACCCACTGGAATTGTGATACAGTGAATTATAAGTGAAATAATCTGTCCGTAAACAATTGTTGGAAAAATGACTTGTGTCATGCACAAAGTAGATGTCCTAACCTACTTGCCAAAACTATAGTTTGTTAAGAAGAAATTTGTGGAGTGGTTGAAAAACAAGTTTTAATGACTCCAACCTAAGTGTATGTAAACTTCAGACTTCAACTGTATATATATATATCCATCCATGCATGCAGGCCAGTGCATGTTAGCGTGAGAGAAGTTTGAAGATCAAGAGACTGAATATGGTTAGCGACTTTTCTTACGTAGTTCTTACAGTTTTTGCTTCCTTCTTCCAGGCTAGCTCCAGTACCCCAGCCAGCACCCCAACACAATCCCCAGCAGCAACCCCATCCTCAGGCTCTACCCAGGGAGACCTGGACCTGTTCAGTGAGACTGGTGGTGGAGTTGGCATTAAGGGGGAGGACACCGGGGCCAAAACACCTCTCCAAGGACTCCATCCTGTCCCTGTATGGGAACACCAGTATGCCTCAGATGCCCCAGCACCAGCAGGCACCGCCTGGTAAGGAGAAATACAGACAAGCGTACACATCATACTGTACACTCATGCAGGGCTCTACACTGACCTTTTTTTCAAGGAGCACATGTGCGCCTAAGTTGAAAAAATGTAGGAGCACACAAAGACATTTAGGAGCACAATGACAAATATGAGGTTAACAAGCCGTTTTCTTTATAGTAATGAATCTGTGCTCAGTGTATTCTCCATGGCACTCAGGGCTTCGGTACAGTGAAGTAATCATTACAACAATTATCATCTGGGGGATTTTTTTTTAAATCCAGGCGCACTGTGCTCCTAAATTAATATTCAGGTCGCACAGCAAAATATTTAGGCGCATATGCAAGTAAAATGGTCGCCCTGTCATGCATCATTTTGGGCATGTGCACCACAAACACAAGTGCATGCACACACACACACTCACACACACCAACCAATAACACAGAGGTTGGAAATGGTCCCCAACTGGCTCTGGGCTATATAGTGTAAATACCAAACACTTCTAAAGTAGCAAGTCACCAACCAAGTTGTTCAGTCACTTTCCCACTCTCTCAGTTTATCTGTAGCAAAGCCGTCATAAAGGTTAACAGAACGTTTTATTTTGAAAGAAAGACAAACTGTGCAACCCTGTTCTCAGTATTTCTCCTCTCTTTCTCCACTCCAGCTGGTATATACATGAACCCCGCCCAGATGCAGTTTCCAGTAGGCATCCCCCAGCAGCAGGTCCCCACTGGCTAACCCAGGCCTTTCCTGGCATGGGCACGGGCATGCCCCCCCACCACCTCATGGGTGCCATGATAGCTCAGACCGGAGCCCGCCATGATGGGACCACACGGCATGATGGTTGGCATGGCGATGCCACGTTTCTCACCCTCGCGGGATTTGCTGTCCAGGATGATGGGGGGTACCCCGGGGGATGCCCGCGGGTGTGTGCCCGCTCCAGGGCATGCAGGGGATCTATGCCGTCCAGCCTGGGCAGCGGAGCCAGTGGAACATGGACAGGTATGTAGTTATTTTGTTGTCTCGTTCTTTGGCTATTGGGGTTTTCCCCTAATAACTTTGCATTTTATTAAATGGTTTAATGGAATACAAATCAGTATCTTTGGGAGTTAACATATTAGGTAATGTTACCATATTGCCATAACTATCCATTTTCTGAGATCATTGATGCATTGGGTAAGGGGTTTATTTTTATTGGCAATTTGTGTTTCCCTACCCTACACCTTTACCTTACTACTCGTCTCTCTCTTTCTTCCCCAGATGAACCACAGATGTCGGGATGAGTCTGCGTGCCGGGCGGGCATGGCCTTCGGTCAGCCTGCCTCCACCATGGAGGCTGGGCCCTTCAGTCAGCCCTCAGCCACACAGCTCTGTAGTGACCCACCTGGCGGGTCAAAGATCAGGGATCGGGGGGTCAGGGCAGCGGAGGGGTCTCAACCAGGGGTCCGAAATTCAACATCCACCCCCCCACAACCTTACTCTATCCCGTTCTCCACTGTTCTACCACTCTCCAACATCACTTTCTGTCTCTGTTACGCATACTGAAAGATGCATCCTTTCTTCGGTAAGCTCAGATCCATTGGTGATTGACAGGTAAAGCGGTGACGTCTTATTACTCTGACTAGCCCAATCAAATCAATCTATTCTTCTTTCTTATTCAAGCCGGGGCACATCTCTCTCTCTCTCTTTGTCTCTTTCTGTCTATCTATCCCTCTGTCTTTCAGTCTCTCTTTTTAGTGGATTGGCGTCATCATACATACCCATCATCGCATGGCAGTCTGTCCCTGTTATGTGTTAAAATCATAACTCTTTTAATTTTCCTTTTTTGGAGAAAAAAAAATGAGCCCTGTAACACAACAATGAATCATCACAACATACTCCAAAAAGCTGCAGCCATTCTTTTATTGTATCTTATTATAAAAAAATATTATAGAGAATTAAAAATAGTATTTAAACTTTGGAGAAGACATGCTATCATTTCTGTAATACTGCTCTCCTATTACGCTCTGTATAACCTTCTTTTAAATACCTGTGGTTTCCCCTACAAAATAAATATATAAACTGTGTCTGATGTGTGTTCTGATTCTAGACTTCTGGTTCTAGATTTTTCCATTAACAACATTCAAAGTCGGATTCTACCAAACACCTAAGAAGGTAAAGAAGTTTCATTTTAAAACATGTCTACTCCATGTATCTCTTTTTTTTCCAGGATAGGCTACAGACATGCAAATGTCAGGGTGGTATCATTCTTTAACCATCCTTTCAGCTGTCAAAGTTATATCACACCACATTTAGTATTACATGAGGAAAATAGTCACGGGAGCAAGCTCCCTTAATGGGCTAAATAATTTGAAATAATTCTGTTGATGGTGCAATATGTAAAAAACATTTAAAATAATTTTCTGAAAAATAACTGAATACTTGGTTTTGTCATTCCCGTTAAAAGCCCATGATTTTGCATGTCTTTTGAGTCATAAACGGTTAGGGTGTTGATCTTAGTTTACACTCATATTCTACAATCAATTACAATATTCGGGACGCCATAATTCTTAACGTGTTGGTATTGGCCAGCGTGCTACTCTCATGTGCTACACCTTCCGTTGTTGATATCCTTGAGAATAACAGGTGCCCATTACTCCCCGTCTATCCACCGGCGCTTCTCCCTCCATTACCATCACCTCCCTCCGCTGCTACGTACCTTTCTAACTGCCTCAACACCTCAACTGTGAACCATCAAACCAGCCAATGTCAGAATCCTACATTAGTTTTGTTTTTTAAAGCGTATTTGAAATTCTCTTTAATGAAAGAGTGCTATATAAAATAAATGTATATTATTAAACAGAATAAATTCCTGGTCACACTTTATTTGGATAGTCCCTATAAATAATCACAGATGCCTACTTTCAACAAGCAGTCTGTTGATAAGCAACTGCTTTCCAAGGTTAGGGTTAGTT